>NW_020653575.1:7974130-8074517 GCF_003589595.1 Hyposmocoma kahamanoa | reverse complement strand
CTTATTGGGTTTTAAAAAAATACATAAATTTTATTGAAGGTCTATACATTATGAAAGAAACATATTTCAAGTATTATTTTCGCAGGAATTCCAAAATAAAATCCAATTTTGGGTTACTCCGAAACGTCTTATAAACAGTTACATCTTCAGTCTACAAAGAAATAATTCTTTTTAATAATAATGTTGTAACCAATACGCGCCGACTATCATCGAGTCAAATCGGTTTCACTTAAAAAAATGACTTATTTAATTACAAAAACAAAAATTTTAAAGTGCTTACAAAATTAGACTGAGTATACTAGTATTTATAGTAGACAGAACCGTAAAGTCAGATTTGTATTTCCTTTTCTTTATCGCAAATTCTGAAACGGCAACACTGATGTCGATTTAGCGTCACTCTGCATCGGCGCCCGCGCAGTCTTTCGCCGTCTTGGAAGTTGACTGTACGCTTGGTTATTCGTGGTGTTTTTTCTTGTGACTCGGCTGTGCTTTTGGACTACTTCTATTTTCAATCTCGTTGACCTTGGCTTGGATATTTTGGACTTGATTCTGTGTGAACTCTTTTTCAACATGTCGAAAAGAGGACGTGCTTTAAATAGCCAGACTCGCGAACTGGTTGTGAAATTACACGACTATTTCGAAAGGGAGTCACTTAATGGTGGACCTCTATTACCAGTGACACAAGTGCAAAATCGCGTCGCAAGTGCACTTGGAATCGGCAAAAGAACGGTACACACCATCATACAAGAAAAATATGGGCCTTCCGGCTCTCAAGAAAACGTATTACATACGCCTAGAAAGAGGAAGAAAAGCAAGCCTGTAACAGGTATCGACACGTTCGATGCAGACGCTATTCGTAACCATGTTTATACATATTATACTAGACACGAGTACCCTACTGTGAGTAAATTGTTGGTATCACTTCGAGAGCTTGGCTTATTTACTGGGAGTGCTACCTCACTGATTACAATTTTGAAAAAAATTGGTTTTAAATACAAGAAGTCTGACAAAAGAAATATTATGATGGAAAGACATGATTTAATATTACAAAGAGTTTCATTTTTGAGAGAAATGAATAAAATTACAAATTGGGATAATGTTGTGTTTATCGATGAGACTTGGTTGAACTCAAACCACACAGTACCACAATCATGGACCGACGACACTAAAGCATCCAGCTCGAAAGTGCCAATGGGAAAAGGTGGTCGCCTCATAATTTGCCATGCTGGATCAGCCGGGGGAGGTTTCGTTAATAATGCTTTACTAGCATTTGAATCAAAAAGTACAAAAGAATATCACGAAGAAATGGACGCAAACAAATTTAAAGAGTGGTTTAAAACTTTACTTCAGAACCTCCCCGAACAATGTACAATAATTATGGACAATGCATCGTATCATTCGGTTCAAATAGATCGAGCGCCGACTCAGGCAAATAAAAAGGCTGATTTGGTGGCATGGCTACAGAGGAATGGTGTCGAAGCTGACATGGAGCTATTGAAAGTGGAATTGTTAAGATTAGTGCGAGAGCATAGACCTACAAAACTTAGGTATGAAATTGATGAATTGGCACTTGAGCATGGACATAAAATTATAAGGACACCGCCGTACCACTGTCAATACAATGCTATTGAGTTGATTTGGGCTCAAATTAAAGGTTAATATTTTTGCATTTAATACTGTTATTTTAAATTCGTATATATTAAGACTTATTTTGTACTAGTAGCATATTTTAATAAAGTACAAATGTAAAGAGGTAACATATAAACTTTCGAATTTGTAATATCACTGTGAAGGAACATTACTATTTTACAACAGTGTTTTTTTTTTACAGGCTACGCAGGACGTAATAATACTAAGCCACCGTTCTCCACAAAAAAAATGATGACTTTATTAAAGGAAGCATGTACTAAAGTAACAAAGGAAGACTGGAGAAAGGTGGTGGAAAAAACTAGAAAACTAATAAAAGAAGATTTTGACAGAGATGTTAATATTGATAATTTAATTGAAAACGAGTTAATTATATGGACTGGTGAAACTAGCTCAACAGATGGTTTTGGTTCATCTTCCGATGACGTTGATAAATAAAAAATTCCAATAAGGAGGTCTTTTGTTTTACTTCAGAATTTTGTTATTTACGTACAGGTTATCCTCGTGAACTATGCTAATGTATAACTACAATACAACAACAAGTACAGGTTGCCGTTGTGCTCACTTAAAATACTTACTTATTATTTCTATTAAACTGTATAACGTTTAAATAAATGTTGATTGATATATCTAGAACTGAAAAGCAATGAACAGAAAAATAACCTAAACGATTACAAACTCCTAAAATTTTTAATCGATTTCTCGTGAGAATCGTTTAAACTGGTTACCGATATTGCAGTTCACATCACTATTTACGTTGCGATGACATGTGTCAAATATGATCTATTATTTTGTGACGACTATAACATAAGTACTTATCCAAAACAACCAAGAGTTATGTAAGTGCATATTTTGAAAATTTCTCCTTGCACTTGAAAAACATACATATACTACAAACATTTCTTGCTTCTTTTACATTCCATAACCTTGTCACGAAAGTATTCTTATTCTTCTCACGACGCATTTCAGCCTTAAAATAAAGTCGCAGCAGCCCCATATCTTTTTACATTGGTTTTGATTATTGTGACCCCCTCTACCGACTCTTAGGGTATACGAGAAGGGCACTATAACCGGTGCGCGCAAATGAACCTCATAAGTTCAGGTTCAGACCCCAGATCAGCCAGTGTCCAGGGTTGTCACAGACCTCTGTCACTTGACTTCATCCGGTTTTCGAGAAGCTAGTGTTTCGGATGAGCTGCCCCGGGTGCGCGTACAGCACCGCTACAGCTGTAGGCACGCTCACTTCCCGTTGCGCATTGCACAACTAGCGGTTGCCACCGCCAAGCCGTCGACTCTAAGTCCACTACCAAATCTTTTCATTGGTGGTAGAGTTGTAAGGCACGCTCACTTCCCGACACGCCGAAAAACGACGTCTCCCCAGTTCCCAATAACCTAAGCGACTGGAGGGACCACAGGATATCTGGCTTATCCTCTACTAACTCTCGGGGCTATAATATTACAGCAGTTAGAAAGTAATTTACTGATATGACACCACTTTGACTTTTTCTCTTTTCTTATTTCGTGGTAAACAACTCCATTTTAATCGTCGTTTCGTCGCCTCTGTTTCCTTCGATCTTCCCATTGACTTACAATTATATGGACGTCGGGTCCGCGCTAAAAAGTGTCCGAACTTATAGGGCGTTAAAATCGTATACAGAGCGTCATTCACGCTTTAGTCTTCGTTTGTTCGACTGACAGCGAAGCAAGCAGAATTAGACAGTACTGCGATGACATTACAATTTAAATTCAACGTTTTAGCTTTTTCATATTCTTTTACATGTCACTACGTTTAAATAGGTTGACTTGGGACATTTTTTTCGTGGTTTTTGTATTAGACCCGTCGTCCATTTATTTGTAAGTCAATGGATCTTCCCTTCTATCTAAGAAACCTGTAGTGTCATATCAGATGTCCAAACATCTTTTCCCATCGGTTCTCCATTGTTTATAATGAGCTATTCTTTTCTTATACTATTCTTAACACCTCCTCATTGGAAATGAAACTATTTTTCCGGATTTACATCGCGTATCGGTTGACTGAGGTGGTACAGTCTTCAACCAGTCTAATATTGATACAATTCTCTTTTCAAAACAGTTAAAATTAGTGTCAACTGACTAACAGTGAGTTAGTGTGTTCGACTTATCGGAACTTATTCTAACGATGCATAGCTGAAATATCATTAAACAATTACAATATTCTAAAACTGGGTTATGGTTTTTTATGATATCTCAAAAAAATATTTCGTCACTTACCCGCGTGTTAGTTACCGGACGACAGAAGTTCCATGGTCACGGTGAACAACAAAAATAGTTCCAATTCCTATGTGTAACAATCGCGAAAACAAAAGAACTCGATACTTTTTCATTGGTTTTTCGTTTGGTCCAACTAATTCCATCCATTCTTCTCCATCACCACATCTTCAGTATTAGGAAATCAAAGTTAGGGCGCTGAACAGAGATGGTTGGAGATTACTCCACCGACAAAAGGCTAGCTCATAAATAAGCAGAAGACAGAAGGAATTAATTACTAAAAACTGTATACGTTTTTACAACAAGATTCCGGAGCATATATTAAGATTATTATTTGCTAATATTAAAAACTACATGAAAAATATTTTGATTGAAAAGTCATATCACAAAACTGAAAACTACGTGTTACATAAAGGTGTATGGAAAAACTATATGGCTCCAGAATCCACACAAATTTGATTCAAAGTGAAGTTTATTTGAAAAGAACAATCTCGAGAGTTTCTTGCTCGTTCTTCTCAGGGAAGTCAGCGTAGTGAACGAGCAGTAGCTTAAATGTGATGTTTTCAAGTGTAACTTTATTGTACCTATGGAATAAATGATACTTAGACTTTGACTTTGAAACGTGAAAAATCGTGACTGGCAGTTCGTGAAGTTTTCATAAAATCTTTAAATAAATGTGAAATGAATAGAATAATTGGTAATAAACACAGCAAGACGCAATTTTTTTAATGAAATTATTTCAACTACGTAACTCAATTTATTTTGATGTTAAGGGACCTCAGTGAAACAGAAACACTAAGCTTGAAGCTCTCAGCGGGGATAAATCCAATATTGAAAAGTGGGGGAGACATTCCAATAAATATGATGGAGCGCCTCAATTGGGTTTACACTTCGTTTGTCGTTGACGCGAAACGCGACTCCAATAATTCCAATGAACTGTGAATTTACGCATATCACAATTCACAACAATAATAACACCTACTATGAATAGAAATAGGTCTTTTCTGAAAACATCCTCACGCCTATTGCGTACTAATTGCGTTTTTGATAAAACACACACGATGCTGCGGATAAAGCTTTGTCTTTATTTATATTTAGCAGTATTTTGATCTTTGGCCAAAGAAACTCGCAATCTTAGTGCCATTGCCATCCTAAGGCCACATTTGCAAAATGACGATTTTTCAAGAGAGAGATTTAAAGACTCTACGAACAAAACTAGTCGATAATTGGCCAACTTCTGTTTTATACTTTTACTCTCAGTTCCAACTTTATAGTTAGTAAATATTAAAGAATTTCCAGGAAGCAACAAGGGAGTAAACAGTTGTTGAAACCTAAAGTGTTTTAATTGCATACGTCCTGTTTTAAATTCAACATAACACGATATTTATATTAATTTTATGTATTTGATTGCGAGTTCAGGAATTAGGAGCCTTTTTGACATACAAGTTTCATCACAATGTTTCCCTTTACTACGGGCTATCAATACAAACTAACTTAGTAGATTTTTTATTTATTGCATTGATATTTAGTACATGTTTCATACTGTAGATGGCGACACTTGGGTATAATGAAAAATAAGAAGTATTGAACCTTCAAAATTTGAGGGTGTTAGAGAAGTATAAAATATAAGAAAGAAATGCAAAACTATTTAAACAACATTTCCGGAATGTTGAAATTAAAATTAATTTACAATTATGAAAATTGGTGAAAAACATTTAACTGTCATTGAAAAGATAAGAAATAGAAGGATTCTCAATGGTATTCTTTTTGATTTGTTACTTTGCAATCAATTGCATATATCGCATTTCTTTGAATTTATTATCGAAAATGTATAAAAAAATGTTTATGTAACAGTTGCCATCTGTAGGCCTTTTCCAATATCATTACAATTGCATCGCGGGTTTATTTGGTGCCATTTATAGGTCAGCGTTAAGAATCAAAATAAGGCTCCGAATAAGCGGAGTTACAGGTGAGACATTTCTTTGTCTATGATTTGATGTCTGTACTAGTATAGTATCATATTATCTGTGCCTACTAAACGCTTACAAATGTACGAAACATTTTTTTTTTTTTTTTTGTTAACTAGTAGGCAAACGAGCAGACAAGCCACTTGATGGGAGGTGGTCATTGTCGCCCATGGACACGAGCAATACCAGAGGCATCACCCATGCGTTGCCGACTCCGGAGAACCTTGTTTACACGTCTTTTGAAGAACTTCATGTTATAGCGCAAGGGGAACACTTCAGGAGGAAGGCCATTCCACATCTTACTGGTTCGGGGAAGGAACGAACGAGATGCTCGAGTGGTCGTGACGTGCCAAGCATCGAGGAAGTGGGGATGGAGTCTTCTCCTTCGGCGGGTCGTGCAGTGGTAAAAGAGTGACGGAGGCACCAACTCAAAGAGTTCGTCTGAGCACTCCCCACATAGAAATTAATTTCAGGTACATGCATTAGGATTCGAACTATGGATCTCTAAATGGAGAAACAACCGTTCTCCCAACAGGGCTATCACTGCCCTTAACACTTTATTACAAATATCATTGAACGAACGACTTGAAATGAACGCGATATCATTAAATTCACCTAATAAATTTCGACGAAATTTTTTTCGCACTCCAACATGGCGGTGGCGAACTGAAATTTTTAACAAATTGTCGGCATCGCTTCAATTGCCCATAAATCCTTTAAGTAATGCGTCAAACACGAGAATGAACTGATTACTCAGCAATTACCAGAAATAGCACGCTGGGCTGTATAAGTTATTAACTGAGTTTATGAATACTTGACTGGAGATATTTCGAGCGTTCCGCGGGAATTGGGTCGTTTTTTGCGTCTCACAGTAGTTTATTACTGTAAGATAGCGAACGTAGAACGTGAAATTGAATAAAGCAGAAATAATGAGGTAAACTATGCAAAGATATTTGCGCTATTGTCTACACGGAAGGAAAAACAATGGAAGTGCATTATGCCTCGATTAATATCAGAAACGTCTGTCACAAAAACTCATACATTCAAAATTTGGAAACACTATATATCTTGATTGGTTGTGATTTAAAATTTGAAAAGAAATAACTGTTAAATTTATGGCATATCGTTGAAAGTTCAATCCTATCTATACGTATTATTGCAAGTTACGATGTTTTGACTTTATATTAAATCCATGTACTGCCATCTAGCGGTTAAAAGTTGAACGAGGACGAATTCGAGATGTTGTACTTACTTTTCCAAAAAAGAAGCTTAGAATAAAGTTTACGTTCGTTTCTTGTAACTAAAAATTATTATGATAAACAAAAAAATTTAAATTTAATAAAATAAAACAAGTCTTAATCATGGTACGAAAACCACCATAAATAATAATTACAAGTGCTACTGTCATGTAATTCTTTGCACTGCAATGTCGCAAAATAAGGCATTTTTTTACGATTTTCGGGATTTACGCGATATAATTGACACGACCATAACGCACTAAACCAAAATGGCGGACTGAGCTCTAGATTGCGGAACTTCGGGAACTATTGGCACACGTACCATGCAAACTAAGCACTTCTACTGTATTTATTGTTCTATGACTGTATCTAGTATAACCATCTAGTGTAGCCAGCAACAAGAAACTTATGTATATTTACAACCGACTTCAAAAAAGGAGGAGGTTCTCAATTCGACAGCATTTTTTGTGGGTGAATGTTACGAGATTACTCCGACACATCGAGATAACCAGGAATAGAGACGAAATAAGGGCCATATATTCCAGGTAACACATTAGCGACACAGCTCTTATAAATATCAACTCCCGTTTGCACTGAAATATAGACAGGCCAACTATTGACCTGTGTGTACGTCTCCGTATATTCCAAAAAATATTCTGTATTTATTGCAATAAAGACAGTATCTCTAACAATGCCGCGCTGTTCTATTCGGTGGTGTGGGAAAAACAGCAAAACATCTAATTACAAAACAAATGGAATCACATTTCATTGGTAATTAAATATTAAATATGTAATTTTGCGATTTTCGTCCATTATAGCAAAGCTCAAGTTAACTGGTCGAAGTGAAGTGAAACAGTTGACGACACCCGTCAATTGTTTCGAACTCGGGCTGGCCAATCGGAGCGCAGTTGTCACAGTGATGACATGGCAGAATAGTTTTCAAACAAATCAAATGACATTTCGCCTCTATGTCTGGTTATATACTCGATGCTCCGATATTTGTGAACCGATTTGAATGACATGGGAAGGGGGTACCTCAGTAGTGGTCCCATTGAGACGTGGCAAATTGGGAGATGAAACCGGTTTAGTGGATTTAAACCACTTTCCGTTAACCGATTTTAATAAAACTTGGCAAATAGGTGTAATTCGACAAACTTGTAAGTTGGTTTTTTAATAAAAAAGTTATAACTAGAACTTACGACTCTATTGATTGTTATATTTTCCACGCAGCTTATACCACAATGTGCCAACCCATTTTATCCTATTGCATTCCTGTATTTGGTGTGTTGTATCAGACTTATGTTTACACACAGAGTAGTAGGTACTGAAGGTTACGTATTAATTATTACGGTACGGAATGTGGTTGTTTTGACAATTCCATTTTCTCTCCGACTCCATAGTGCGTAGACCCTAAATTGCTTTATGATTACAATATCTGACTAAAATAATACATATTCAGAAGCTCCAGTTTGTCTATGCGTAGGACTGCTTTTGCCTAAAGGAACAGAGCGCTCGCTGAGAGATTAATAATATATAATTTCAATAAATACTACTATAATATTCATCTGTTTCTTTGCGAATGTCATCGGTATAGAAGGATATCTACAGCGAAGTCAGCTTCGTTGGTGTGGACATGTCTCTCTCTCTGAAAATACACATGAAAGTTTGCAACATTGATCCCTCGAGGCGGGAGAAACAGTCGAGTTGCCGTTCCGATTGGAGGCACTTTGTGAATACTCAGGTGACATTTGAAGAGCAGAGACTGTCAGACCTTGGGTCTCGTTCTCCGTCCGACATGCGTCCGAAACAATTGCTGTCAAATAAGTTAATACTCGACCAAATCAAAAAGACAATTTTCATTTGCATCATGCGTCATTTAGGGCGCGTTCAAATTAGCCATTGTTAGACGCGCTGCAGCAGCGCTGTCACGCTCCATTGCAGTCCCGGTTAGTGAGGTGCACATGTTAATTTTCCAAATTAACCACGACGAATGAAAGTCGAATTGAAGAATTTAAAGAGAATGTAAAATAATACCCTGCAAAATGGGATTTCCGCCATGACAGTTCCGCCAGTTATTACAATAGACTGGATTAGAAAAGGCATGGGAAAAGTTTTGTCTAAAATTATTTTGACAAAATAAAGGTAACGAACGGATTCTAACACGTTATTGCTATTATTTTTAATTTTTTCTTCTTTTGTTTTAATAAAATAAGTAAAACATCACTAAAAATTTGGTCGCACTTCTAACAGCGGCTAATTTGAACGAGCCATTAATGTGATCGAGCATTATTTATTTCACAGTTATTGTTTCGGACGGATATCCGCCTGGGCGCGAAACTTGATGCTCTCGAGGCTGAAACACCTACGCCATCTTTTACAGCTATGTCGAAGGCGTCCTATGTGTCGCCACTACTTGCGAACATTTACCAACAAGATTGGCTACTGTAACCATCTAAGGGTACATGAAAGGGCGAACAACCGTAGCTCTCAGTAAGCAACAGCAGTCGCTGTAGCCGAAACCGGCGAGGACGTAGATATAGTTTGTTATTAATATTAATACAAGGTAAAAAAAGGACTGACTTCAAGAGTCCTTGGAATTACATCTACCGGAAAGTGCGCGAAACCGGGTTCATCCATTAGTTTGAATGACATGATTGTAGATTCCACCTTTAGAGGTGGAATTTTTTCTTCAAATTTAAATGGGACCAATGCTGAGGTACCCTTTTTCCAACAAAAAAAAACAACAAAATCACAAATGCCGCCGGAGTTATCGCGTAACATACATACAAAAAAATATAGTCAAACAGACTACCACCTCTTTTTTGAAGTCGATTAGAAAAACACAAAGAACGTCGTCTCAACATGGCTACGTGACCGAAGTAAGATGTGAGATCTGCTGGCTCGATTCGTATCTCAGTTGGTAGTGTAGTGCCTTTGACGACCTCCAAGGTCGAGTGGCTTGCACACCGTTTTCATGGTGTTACCATCTCAATCAATCAGGTCAATGTAGAAAAACTAACTTTTCTATATAGACCTCCTTGTGAAAGAGTTCGTTCAGGGAAGTACTTCCACCTTACCTATGTCTGCCGCCAAGCAGTAATGTGCGCGTTACTGTGTTCCGGTTTTGAAGGGTTAGGGTGAATGTTTGCGGTATCGTCGTTATTTCCGATGTCCGTAACACAAGTGCCTTAATTATTTACTTTGAGATTAATAATGATGTTGTCTAATATTTATTTATTTATTTAACAAGCCACGTTCAGGCGATAGACGCTGGTTCGACTCCAGTCGGGTCGAAGGAGTTTTTCTTTGTGTTTGTTCTATCTTTGTTTCAATATGTAATAACTAAATTAACAAAATAACGTATAAAATTATCAATTAAGTCTTACAATAAGTACAGTATACTTATGTGAAAGGTAAGCAAGTTCAAAGAAATATGAATAAATATTAGAAATACATAGAATATAATAATATTATAAAGTACAATAAATAATGTAATAATATAATAATAATTATATTATATTAAAAACAATAAGATGATTATAGATAGATTATGAAGAATCTGAGGAATTATTAAAAACATCAGAGTAAAAACATTTTATTTGTTATTTATGTTTGTTATTACATATGACGTGGGTGTTCGATACAACCCATATCTTTTAGTTGAAGGACCACTAATTCTTATAACACAATTTTTAACTTAGCTTAGGAGATTGATTTGTTAATATATATACATGTTTATATCTATGTCAGACAACCACACCTATTGCCTGGTTACACAATTGCTCAACTAGGGAATTCCATGTACTAGTAGAAGAATTCACTCTGGGGCACTTCCTAGAACACCCAGATAAGAATCAATTTAGAAAAGCTCATTTCCCAATTTGGCCCTTAAAGCAAATCTGATTTATCATTACATTAAAAAAAGTAAATTGCAGTGTAATTATGTTAAAACATGTTACATGCGTCGTTTTCCAAATCTAGAAACATAATCTACAAACTGCATAAAAACCGAACATTTCCCAAAATTAACGTTTACCCTTGTGTGTCTTCGTTATTCTAAGCACCTTAACTTCTTTGAATTTGCCGAATAGCAGAGGGTATTTTATTTTTCATTTACCCTGCAGGAAACAGCTTTGTCGTAATGAAGTTGAGCCGACAACCGAGAACGCTGATCACAATCATCTGAACCCTCGCTTCGTTTGCACTCTCTGCAGAGGTCAGGGAACAGGGTTTAAAGGCTGTTTGTAGACATTAAACGAATGACTTAAATCAGGTCTGTTCCCTTCTTAGATCATAAACTTAAATATCAAAATCAATCTTTAGCAGATAAATACAATTATCATAATGGCTCGAGCTATCCTAACATTTACATTATGTATTACACAATATGAATTGTTCGAGCGACTATACGAAATTAGATCGTTATATTTGCATACCACTTACATAATAAGTATGTTCGTGGTTCTTGTTACTTCGCATCGAGTATATAACCAGAAGTTGAGACGAAAAACAAATTAAATGACATTTCGTATATTTCTAGTTACATACTCGATGTTACTTCGATAACGACGTGCACATGTTCCAGGCCCGATCAAGCATGTATATATGTATTTGGCAAAGTTATTTTCAGAAGCTTAAGGCAAGTTGGAGTAAATTACAACAGCAATTTATAAGGAAATTTTCCTATAACTCAGCACGCTGAGATGACGATGTATTCTGAGGCAATCACGTCTAATTTCAGTGTAAAGAATTACTGGTGTCGTATTGCATCTGGAGCAGTAACTAACTTCTTCGTTTCGTTTCTTAGCGAAAACCCTGTAATCATGACATAAAACAAGCATCTTCTAATCAAACGGGTACCATCTTCGCTGACATTTTTTATCTAACTTTTAAGTTTATGGAATGTCACGACGTTTTATTATATTTTATTACATTTTTGTGAAATTACTTCACTAGTTTGTTATAATATAATCAAGATCGAAAGACTAAGAAAAATTCAAACTATCCGGCTGGATTCCAAGCATCCGTGCAATCCGTGCCAGATGCTCTGCCAATTAAGCCACGGAAAGAACCTGAAGACCTTAGGAATCTTTCTATGTGCGTCTTGCAGATCTTTGTTTTGGTTTTTAAAGATTTGTTGCGCCATCTGTGACAAATTTATTTCTTCACTGAAAGAGGTACCCTTATAGCTACCATCGCTGACTAGAGATGTCGCTTGAATAATTACAATTTTTAAGTTTCTTGAATGTTACGATGTTTTACTAACATTTTTTATTTATATTAGTTAGATTGTGGTTAGATAATTTAGACATGATCCTGTCTATGTGAAATAAACTTATTTTAGTGTAATTCGATTAGGGGTGCACGGATGGAGCGTGACCCTGGAACAATCAGCGCGTAGGTACCTTATTTATGGTGATTGGCAAGTCCTTTCAGCACGATGAACAGCATTATAGTGTATGCCATCGATACGATAAGAAGAATTGTAATTCCAAATATGAATTGTACAGTAATAATAATCTCAGTACAGAGTACTAAAAAAAACGACCTCAAAAGTACGTGGAATTACGTCTATTTGCTAAGTTTCATTGAAATATCCCCTAGTTCGCCACTATACAGGACTTAACACTGGAGATAATAAACATCGGTTCTCACTGCTCAAAGTATATGGAGAGAAAAACGCCTTGAATTGGAGAATAGCAAAATATACCATTAAAATAATTGCTCCTTATAGTAAAATTTAGGCGCTATTTATATTCATGCGTCAAACAGCCACCCTTTGAGGTGGATGATTTTCTTCAAAATGAAATGGGACCAATATGGAAATACACCCTTTCCAACAAAAAAGAATCATGAAAATCGGAGTTAATACCGGAGTTATCGCGTAACATACATACAAAAAAAGAACATACAGTTGAATTGAGAACCTCCTCCTTTTTTGAAGTCGGTTAAAAACAAAAATACAAGGAACTCATTGACTTACAAATAAATGGACGACAGGTGTAATACAAATACCACGAAAAAAATGTCCCAAATCAACCTATTTAAATAACAACCTATTTAAATTTACAGAACAGACGAAGACTAAAGCGTGAATGACGCTCTGTATACGATTTTAACGCCCTATAAGTTCGAACACTTTTTAGCGCGGATCCGACGTCCATATAATTGTAAGTCAATGAAGGAACTTCAAACTTTCACCATTTTCATACATTATTTGATTTTTAATTCGGGACTTAATCACGTATAAAACTTATTTTCCGAACGTATGGCAACGTCTGTGGTCTCGAAGGGACCGAAGAGGCGGGTGTCGTAAGTGAAGCTATTGAAATTAAAAAACATCGTAATTTCAACCGAGAAAACGGTTTTAAGCTTTCATCGTCATGGGATCCAGTTATCAGCAAATGTAAACGACAGCAAGTATCGCCCGACAAGTCGCCGGATGTCGTGAGTGTTGTGTGTCAATCTACTGTCAACCCTAGTGCACAAATAAATAATGAAGATCAAGTGCGGGCAGTTAGAAAAACACATCTAGTAGATGCTGACACCCGTCTCTTCAGTCCTTCGAGACCATAGACGTTGCAATACGTCCGAAAGTCGAGGTAATTAAAATATGTTTTATACACGATTAAGTCCCGAATTAAAAATCTAATAATACCAAAAAATACTTCATTGAAAGTTTTCTCACTACTCGAAGTAGCAAAGATGTTATATTCGGGACTTAATTATGTATAAAACATAGTTTAAGAAGCACCTAAGCACAAAGCTTCAATAATAATAAGCTGCAAGAAACTCATTTTCTCTCCCAAATAAAATAAAATACTTTGAAAATTTAGTGCTCCTTTCAAAGAAATTATTCATTTCAATTGAAATAAGTTTGCAGAGCGGGCCGCGGTCGACGTGCAATAGTTGCAGCTTAGAAAACTATTTTCCCGAGAGCTATAACTTTAGAAGTTTGTAGACAGGACATTTATTTTCATTCGGGTAAGCACTGTAATTTCAGAGAATTTTAGATTGTTGTACCGTTACTTATTGTGCGTGACGGAGGTAGAGAAGACGGTGGGTACATAATCAATTTTCTTATAAATTGCTGAGTAATATGTATTGTATTTAATTGGGCTCGTGCGGGCGTCAACTTTTAATTGCGGACTAAGTTGAAATGGTGCTCAATTATCAAAACTCACATAATATATACTATGTAAATTTAGCTACCTTACGAAAAATATACCTGATTAATAAAGGATACTGGCTTATCCAAAGGATCGAGAAACTGTATCTGCTTAAAATACCCTTCTTATTTATGTTTAGTAACCAGAAACCGCAGTGACGCTCACATTACTGCGTTTTCGGTGTTCAAAGGTAAAGAGGGTGTTGGTGAAATAACGCGCACAGAATCATAGCCCTGGACTAGGGGAAACCCTGTATCGCGGATGCTATGGACACACGCATGGACAACCACAAATTACACCCAACTCACGAGAGAAATAAATGTTTATTTAATAATAAAAATATTTCTCCCGATCCGATCGAACCCAGGCACACTGCGTGGCAGTTCGGCACGGTAACCGTTTGGTCACGGAGGCAGTTGGCAAATTACAAGCACATAGGGCTTAACAACTTATGTCTCAGGATGAAAGCCGCGGTGGCAGTACCGCTCAGATCTTTGCGATTTAAAGCTTCATGTGACACTGCAACTTCTACGGATAGGCGTGTCGCTTACCACCAGGCGCAACTTGGTATCATAAAAATTAACATCAATGCTTTTAGGATACTTGCGAACGCCGAGGTTCTGCAGCACGCCTGTGATGTTTGCACTACTGCGAAAGCAAATCGCTTCTCTTCTAAACAGATTACGTAACAGTGCCAACAGCATTTTGAAAATGATTGCTCGGAAAATGGGGGGCACCTCGTAGATTTCACTAGAAGTTATAATGTACTAACATGATCTATTACTAATGAGATATAATTTTCTGTTGTCCGAAAAATAAATGATAATTAACATTATTAATAAATGTAAAAGAAGAGAGAGTCGAAACAGAATGTGCTTCAAAGTTCCGAGAGAGCAGAGAGTGTATTGCCCTGGAGAGTAACAGAGAGGCAACTTTCGCAATATTTCCCTACGTTACAAAGCTGCCGCCAACTTTTTAACCTTTGTATTTATTGGTTCTCTGAAATGTATTATTATTAATTTTCAATGTATTTAATTTCAAGCATTATTATTTAGAATAGAATTGAATCAATTAACAATATGATCTTCAGTAATATAAATATAATAATTAATGCAAAACAAAATAATCTAAATAAAAAAATTAATTATAAGTAGGGGTGAAGTGGGCCAATTTGAACAGGGGCAACTTAGAACAAACGGGTTTGCACAGTCAGTTTTGATAAAAATGTAGTAGGAATTATGTTAAAATATGCAACACCTAGCCCCACGCCTGGCAGTGGCAACGGTCAGTGTGCGAGTGCCAAGAACTGAATGAGAGGCAGTGTTTAGTTTCAGCGTCGAAAAATACATTCTTAAAAATAGCTGTAATTACTTGAAGAGATTACGAGAAGAATGTGGATAATGGAGAGTTGAACTTTTATTGTTGTATGGATTATTTTTTTGCTAAAATATATACTACTCACTGACACTCAATGATTGCAATAACTTACAGCTTACAATCATTGAATGTTTGTTTGTACACATGAAAAATATTTGTTATTTTGTAAAATATGCGTTGGGGTAGATTTGAACAAATCAAAGGGGGCAATTTGAACACGTTTAGAGGTCCTGATTAGCATCCTGTGCTAGTTATTTTTATTCTGTTTCGTACTATTCCTGAGATTTTGTAATTAATTACTTAGAAGAAATAAAAGTTTTTATTTATATTTTATATTGGAATTAATATTTAAAACTTTAATTGAGTTTCGGTTCCGTTCAAACTTTTTGTAATAGTCTTGTGATTACAGATTTAACTAAACAAAATTAAGAACTATATATATTGTAAAAAAATTTTGATAACGGATTTAATAAAAATATTTTGCAATAAATAAGCAATTTTCATTTAAATTGAAAAATTCAAAGGGGATCCAAGCGTGTTCACTGTGCGCGTGTGCTCACAGTTTTATTAACTTTTTGATCGTGCTAACTCTAATACTCTAAACTGTGACTCTTGCATCAATCAAAACAAGTAAATAATAATTATTTAAGACTTGTCAAACCAGATATGTAAAAAATGTTTAAAAGTACTTCCCTTCTCCCCACAAAATATGAAGGAAATAAGACAAAAAAAAAAAAATTACAATTTCTTCGAAACAAATTCCTCTACATGTAAAATTCATTATCCAATGAAAGAAGTTTCGTTGAGTATAAAACATTTCGCCGTTTGTAACACTTTCAGATTTGCGGGGAACGTGTTCGCAGAATCGGGGACCTATTACTGGCGGGTTTCACGTTGCGAGCTCGGTACGGTAGGATTACGGTTTTCTTGCGTTTCAAAGCTCTTCGTCTCCACCCATACATTACAGAAAATTATAAACCTTTTTTAAATGTGGTTATTTTGACACCATTAGAGTTAGTGTGTACGTTATTGTTGTTGCTGTTGTTATTGTTATCTTACCCAAGTCGTTTTCATGTGTTAAACCCTGATAATCATGGTCGTTAATTTATGGTAGTAGTACAGTCTAACCAATTACAGTGTGGTAGTAGATAAAAGAGTGTAAAGATTGATTAGCACAAAAGATTAAAAGTGGCGACATCGGTACGCGATCTGACACGGCATCATGGCACATCTTCCTTATTTTTCATTATCTATGACGGTTACGGATGTGGGAAAAACTATTTCTATGCAAATCATCCACCGCCTACGCATAATATACTCTGTAATATATTGTCGTAAGTGGTAATATATTTGTGTTGTAATTCAATCCCTTAATAATATGGCATCTTCTCTTGTTCACCTGCACTCAAAAGAACATCAGAGAGATTACAAGATTACAATGTCTCGTAACAAATTTACAAATATTACGAATTCGTTTGTTTTGTTCCTAATTGTATCAAAATAAACGCCAAACTAAATATACTGTTAAAATGAAGAAAAAACGGTTTAAAATTTTATAATTTATGCTGTATTATATTATTTTTTTCTTAGTATGTATGCATTATTCCAATCATAAAAATTGAATGAAATATTCTTTACTGCACATTAAAATTTGCAATAACCAACACAGAACAGTAAGTTAATGTATAACAGGCAGTCTTATTGTTAAGTAGCAATTTCTTCCGAGCTTGCTTGTTAGTCGACTTTTAAATAGTAGTTTTTCGCGAGGTGTCAGTGAATCTTTTAGAGGCCTGATGAAACATCCAAGACCCTCATCTAGATGGGGCTACTCCAGGCATCAATCTGGAACACAACTTGCATTGCTTGGTGCGTTGCTATGGCTTGGAGGGTGGTCATCAGCCACTCGTTCAAATAAGCCATTCGTTTGATACCTTATGATTATGGGGAAAAACTATAAATAGCAAATAAAAATTAAGCATTTTTTACAAAATATAAATAAACAAACAATAATACTTCGGCTAACATAATACGGAAAGTTTGTTAGCAGGATCACGAGTTAGCAATATATTGTGTAGTTTATTGATAATAAAGAGGATTATACTACAAGTATGACGAGGGTAGAGTAGAAGCTTTATCCAGAGCCTCTTCTTGTCAGACACAGCGCGACCGTGGGAGCAGGTGACGAATAACAAAATCACACGTTTAGTGTATATATATTGCATAAATGTATATATTGCATAGCAAAATTGGCAACTGAATCGAATTCGTATTATCGTTTTCGTAATTAAACTATATATATCGCGTATAAGAAGTTTGGCAAAAACAAGAGAAGTTTTTATTGTTTCGAAAAGAATCTTTATTTATTCATTGATGTCATTCATTATTCATGTTGCCCCCTCAGATGTAATAAATTTATGTCAGCGCCTTTTCTAATCCTCCAACTTTTTCTGGAATGCAATTTCTGACGATTCTGTCTAAATAAAACTCCAGTCTGAGTTGTTGCCTATGTCAAATACCTACGTTAAGGCCATGTGCACCAATACACAGAAAAAAATTGTGACGATTGTTGTTGTACAGATCAAGAAATTAGAAAATTCCGCGTATTTTTTATCAGAGTCAGCCGTGACCGTGCGACCTGCAGGGTTAGCATGAGGGGCAATAGGCAAAATCTAAGCACGAAGAGATCTCTCTCTTCTCTACCGATTATGTCTCTCCTTCTCTCCTTGGGTCAGAAGACAGAAAGTACGCGTAGAGAAAACTTTGTCTACGGTAGAGAGTTTCTCTTCTTGTTACGTCTTGCTCGGAGGAGAGACATAATTGGTAGAGAAGAGAGAGATCTGTTCGTGCTTAAGTTTTATCTATTTTCCCTCATGCTGGGCCTGCTGGAAAGAGCCCGATACCTTGGTCTGTTTGAAAAAACAAATATGACGCGATTTAGATTAGAAAAAATGTTTCATTTTCAATTAACAATTTACTTTAGAACTCATTCCAGCTAGAAGATATCTGCGAGGCACCGATAGTTCCTAGGCAACATGTATACAACCTGAGAGTTCTGACCGTTGTTTTTCGCTTCCATCACCACAGTTTTCTACCTCGGGGTTCGCGTCTTCCGCGCCTTAACTTGCTGGTAGCGTCTTCGTCTCCCAGTTTCATGTCCGCGATCGTGACCGTGATCATCGAATATATAACGTGTAGATTATTATATTATTGTTCTCACTTGAACAGGGCCTCCTGTCGATGACGAGAACAATAATAGATAGATAAGAGCCCTCTTTGCCATTGACGTTAGTTATAAGTTTTCATTTTACTAACCAATTGCCATAAAATCTCGTAAAGTGAACGTTGAAACTTTATTTAAAAGCTAATTACGTACCGTGGGATGTCAGCAAGCCGCGGCGGCCGCCGGCGCACCGCCCCGCCCAGAGGCAGCACACCCACCTGAGAACAAATATGAAAATCATTCTATTTCAAATTTTGCTCAAATCATTGACATGAATGCTTCCACAGGAGCCGGGACCACAATGATAATTGCACAGAGAGCTTTAGAGCGTGCATCAAACTAAAAGACCGAGTTCTGAATTTCGAAGACAAATTAAACCCAAGTAATAGAAAATGAGATAGCGGGGCTAAAATGGAGCTGGGCAGGACAAGACGAGGCAACATAATCACAGACAGCGTAAAGGATTATCCGAATGGTGACCAAGGCGTGGTTATAAAAACGTTAGACGTCTCTTGCAACGAGAAAGGTGGACGATATCGTTAAAGTCACTGGTCGTACACGATAAAAACAGATTACTTAGAAAAAGACAAAATTCTTTTTATGAAGACAAATTTATTAAATCCAACAAAACGATCCTCTCCCTGTAGACGCTAGAGAATAATTACTTGATACTTAATAGTAAAAAAACGTCTCAAAAGTGTATTTTAGTTACAATACAGAAATATTTAATCCAAGAGCAAATTAATTTACTTCAAGTCACAAAGCCACTCTAGATTCAACAAAATATTTATTAGTTATTAGAAAAGTGCGATTTTGACTTGAAAAAAAAGAATGAGAAATTGAGAGGTACTTAATTATGTGACTGAAGATTTATGTTTTCTAATATCAAAAAGGGTAAATTTACAAGGTTATGGACCCAACAGTATGGTTTCACTGGCGTGAAAGCATTCAGTGCCAAACCTTAAAATAGCAGAAATAGGACGGAATCTTCTCAAATACTTGAGAACCGTTCAGTGCCATATAAATGCTACATCGGCAGAAAGCACCAACGATTCCAAATATATGAGATGACTTTATACTATTGAAGTTAACAAAACAATAGCGCGTTTCAGAGTACAACTATTGCATGTTGAAGTTGTACTTGTTACAAGTGTAGTTTGATTTCATGCTGAAATCAAATTTCTTAAATTATGACTACAAATAACACCCTAACAAACTAGAGATACTACGTATTGTTTCTTTGGATAAATGACTGTTTATGATTTTTATGATTACAAGCACAAGTAAAAGTAATCGTTACCGCGTGCGCCTTCGGCGACATGTCCCGACAACATTGACTATGAAAACGCAACGAAATGTTGCTTTAAAAACATACTCTAGAATTTAGAATATTAATCTGAATAGCAAACTTTTTCTTTTTTTGTTTAAGAATATATTTTCTTAAAATTTTCTTAATAAGAAATTTTGAATTCATTGAAGATTATTTAAATTTGATGTAAGCGCTAAAAATTTCTTGATGCAAATAATGTCAAATTAATTGATTAGAAAAGAAATAAAATCTTGAAGTGAACGTATTTGTCTCAAAGTTAGAATAAAGTTAAGAGTAAAATTGTATTAGAAAAAGATAAGCAGTATTTTTGTAACAACAATATTTTAACTTTTAATAAATATTTTTTCAGAATTAGCAAATATTTTGAGAAATTGCTCTTTCTTATTAGTAGAAATCCTTTTTTTCTGTGTAGATGGGTGAGATCGAGCAAGATCGTGGTGATAATGGTGGTAAATCCTCTATTCTTGAGATGTCTGATTGTAATCTGTCTGATGATAAAACTGCTTCCGTGGCCAATCGGTTACCAAGCCGCACTGCCACGCAGATGTCCCAGGTTCGATTCCCGGGCCGGGAGAAATATTTGTATGACCTACATTTATTTTTCTCGTGAGTTTGGTTGTAACTTGTGGTTGATTATGTGTGTGTCCATGGCACCTGCGACACAGGGTTTCCCTAGGGCTATGTTGATTGTGTGCGTTGTTATTATTATTACATAGAGTACAAAGCATGTGCGCCGTGCTGCCAAGGACACCGTGACCCACTCAGCTTGTTGTCGTCTCATGTCAAGTGCTACGACGCTGATTGTCAGCGGATCCGGCAACAGAACATAATTATGTTAATTTAAACACAAAACATGAACAGTCTATTCCATTAAGATACAATTAATGTAGTTACCTTGTCATGCGCATCAAATTACAATACGATTGAATTGAAATTAATATGATAAAATAGGAACGTGTATATATTTTATTTGATAAAATTGATTGTATGCTCATTCGTTTTATCATGGATCTGTAACAGAGGATTGCTTATCGCGATAAAAGGCAGCATGGTTGGGTATTTAATGCCTATTGGCACACCAGATGTCGTGACGAGTACCAAATAACAATTGTTGTAACAAATTTGTTTTACATTGACAAAACTACTCTAGTTTCTAGTGATAAAACAAATCAACTAGATGGCGTCTATTACGTAGATTTTTATCGGGGGACTAGACGTGAGCTGGGGTTACACCCCTATGTTGTGGACATTCCCAGGATTCGCACGAAGCGTTACGCTTCCACATTTATATGGCGAACGGTTATGGAGTGGAATTCTCTGCCTGCGGACTTGTTCCCTGAACGCTATAACTTGGACCTTTTCAAGACGAGACTCGATAGGCATTATTTAGGTGTGCATGTTACATCGTCGACCTCATCGTCACTTTCCATCGGTGAGAGGTGAGAGAAAGTATTAAGTTTCATTCGCATTTTCAATATTTTAACTCCGCTAAACTGTAAGGCTGGTTCCATAACTGTGCGTACGGTCCGTATGGACAGTCCGCCTGCGGGCCAACCGCATGCATAGAAACCACACTGCTCTGAGTTGAGTATTCAGTTTATAGTCTGTTCAAGTTCGTGTCCTAGTACCGAGAAAACACAGGCGCACGTGATTGGTTACAGATAAGTCGCTAAGTCGGCTATTCGTTTATTTTGTTTAGGATTAGTACTATCTAGTTCTATATGTATAATTATAATTATAATTTAAAGGAAAAAAACAAACTAAAGAGAAATTAATTGATATCCACGGCCATTATGTAGCATAAACTACTCCCAGGCTATTGATCAGCGCCATCTGAATATAAGACGGAAATTTGACCTTTTCCAGAACTACGATCTGCAGTATGGAGATTAGCAGTCACCTCGACTTAATGGCCCATGGTTTTATGAAACCACACACGTAATGTATGTTGTACTTTAGTGGTTTGTTGGGTTCTAAAATAACACTGAGCACCCAACTATTTAAATACGCGGGTTAATAAAATTATATTCACCAGGAATTCGTGTAATAAAAATCCGCGTGTACCCCGATTCGGGAACATACAACTGAGTTTCGCGCATATCAATGCCAGCAAGATAGTTCGGCTTTGTCCCGGCCGATGTATCATCTAAATAATGTTGCAAAGTAGGCCACATCTCGGCCAAAACTTGTTTATCAGTTCACTCCTCATCCAGTTTACCGGAAATTATGGGTACTCGGTACTCGTGAGGGTTTCTTGTAACATTGTTTTGAATAAGTTATCGATCACAACTTAATATTCTGAACTTCTCTTACTGAATAAATTAATCAGCACGCTGAATTTCACATTTTGGGCTTTACAATATGAGTCGTGCAATAATTAAGACTCGCTCGCTGCATGCGGTTATAGTCGGACGTGTTTATTTTTTCTAACGGGAACTAATTTAAATTACTCTTTATGCAAAGTTACATACATATCGTCGGCGATAGTGCAATTACGCGTAACTAGCATTTGATTATGAGTTTCCATTTCGGTAATTTAGTGGCCAAATGTCGTGGCAACCAAATTAGCGTGATTTACGGGAATCTATTGTTATTAGTCCGTAGTAAACATAAATTAATGCTTGCTGTGCAAAAATGGAGGTCGTAGCCATTGAAATCACAAAATAATAACTTTAAATCCCTCTCCTGTGAAATTTGGTTTGGTGGAGATACGCGCTTTTTACCAATACTACATACGCAGATGTGCCACTATCCCGACGACATAGTACAACACAGACACCGTATGTTTAGTATAAACTCTGCTTGCCGGTCTAATGCAGCAAGCGAATAGTTGTAGGTGAAGCAGTAGAAGTCGAGTCGTCATCCCTTTTGTTCTTTTGTTTTAACTGTTCGCTTATATTTGTTTATGTGTTTTGTAGACAAATAAATGTCTTTTTAATTATTTATTATTTATTTATAAGTGGACTAACATTCAGTCTGTAAATACCTACTTTGATTTGTTTTTTGTTAGTAGCACGTTGCATGGTTTTTAACCCCGGAGTTTTCTTTACATTGCGATAGATATTGACCTATCATAATGTAATAACGTTCCCTGAGTAACAATGCTTATAGTTTGGGGATTATTGTACCACATTCAGCTTATGTAGTTTTAAAAATAAGGTTTCATTCAAAATTGGATTTGACAACAGGTCTTTGATTATGAAACCATGCCTCTGGCATTAAATCGTAAAGATTTTTTTTATAATATCAAGTGACGGAACGAACAAATTGTGCGCCTGATGCTAAGCTACACGCCTGTCCGTAACAGTTGCAGTGCCACTCAGAGCTTTAAATCACATAGATCTCAGGGGGCACTGCCACTGCGCCCGTCAACCTGAGACATAAGTTGCCAAGTCCTATGTGCCTGTAATTTCACTAACACCCTTATCCTTCTAAACCGACACGCAGTAATGGTCACATTACCCGTCCTAATAATATGACGAATAACGAGCAAAATCTATTTTCACGGATTTCTACCATAATTGCCTAAGAAATTCATTATAATTTAAAGCCCGCGAGTGAAAGTAAATTCCGTCTATCCCTTTTTTAATTCTGTAAATAACCAATCGTTTCGCAATTGACTTTAGCAGAATCAATTATTAGATTAATACAAAAATATGAATGGCGATTCAATTATTCATTAAATTAGCTTTGCCTAATCATAACTTTAAAGAACAAATTTCAGGTAACGCTTTGAATACCACCAATAGCTAGAAATACTCGAGGCAACATTTTTAAATAAAATATTCTTGAAATATTGTAAAATTAAAAGTTCAATATTTGGTCGCTATTGAAAACTATTATAAAACAGAATTTAAAATTAACGTATAGGACTGGTATGACGTAGTAGACGAGCCCGTGAAAATTTATATGTATGTCCAAAGGTACACTATTATAGTAATAAAACAAACACACATTTCTTGCCAATTATATTTAGCAAATTAGATTTTTTGCAGAGAATTGTTACGTAAATTCACTTGGAAGAAACAATTAAAATTAATACTTCTTGAAAGCGTGTAAATTTAGTTAAAAGTCTACACTGGTTTTGATAAATGCACTAGGGTATACTTATATATATGCTCGTAGCGTAGTTTTGTGACTGTGAAGGTAACCTCGCCAACAAACTGCTTTCGCAGTTTGGCGAGAAATTGTGTTATGTCTTCTTGTATACCTTTTAAAATGAATAAGGTAGTTTTCACTATTTCCCACACAACAAAATTTGCAGAAACTAAAGCAGCAGCGGTGAGAACAAAAATAACACGAAACATATATTTGTAAAGGAAACGTGAAGTAACACAACATCATAGCTGTAATACCAGACACCACTGCTTGGAAATTGGCATCTTTTATAGCCGAATATTGGTCTCATTTGGCGGAGACAACTATTAGATTGGCGACGTGAACATCTGTGCGAGCCGACATTCCTTTATTACATCGAATAAAGCTGCCTGATCACAGAGCACTCTTTCGCAGTGCTACAAATTGAATTTGAAAATACAAAGTGTTCCAAACACGTGCGGCTCAGTGGTGTTTAAACTTTTGTATATCACTCGACGGTGAGACCAATATCGAATTTCAAAAAATAATCTAATCAACCACCAATAGTTAGTAAAACAAACTAAAGACGAAACGAGGTGTAAAACAACATCATATTTAAATTGGTTTCCGATTCTATGAACACCTATTCACAAACCTGAAAAGTGTTACAGACGACGAAACGTTTTATACCCGACTAAAACTCCTTTTATTGGATAATGAATTCTACAGTGTGACATTCTTTTTTGACGGCTTTATATTTCGTCATTATTTTGTGTTTACTCGTATTTTAGTGATGTACTAAATTGTTTTATATTCATTATTATTGCTTATATCATATTAACGATGATACTGTCAGTAGACATTGTAGTTTGACTTTAAAAAAAGGAGGAAGTTCTTTGTGTTTGTTTCGCAATTACTTTGACTTTTGTGAACCGATTTCGATAACCCTTTTCAATGAATATTCCACCACCATTTCAAAAAATACTCCGCCTATAAGCGTGGCAAATTAGGGAATGAATCCGGCTTATTGGACTTTTCGCCCACTCTCCGTTAACCGATTTCAATAAAACTTGACAAATAGATGTAATTGACGGTGAAATTACAGGCACATGGGACTTGCCAACTTATGTTTCAGGTGGTGGGCGCAGTGGCAGTGCCCATGATATCTTTGTGATTGAAAACTGAGTGGCACTGCAACTGTTATGGACAGGCGCACGGTTTCTCGTGCCGTCGTTTGGTATTATTTTTTTTTTAATTTTGTTTTCGTGTAACTTTTCATGTGATGGTGATTGTCAGTGGATATTTCTTAAATTATATTTTGCTATAGCTTTTCTCTCATAGTTTGTGCTAATTTTGTCTTCTTCACTCCATTCTTATACGTTCACACCGTCCACTTCAAATGGGACGCGAAACGTTAATTTAGGTGCTGTCCGAGCACGCTCTACAGTACTGTGTATTTTATATATTTCGAGCCTTTAGTCGACACCAAAAGTATCAATTAATGTAAGGGACAAACCACAATTTTTCAGGACAGCCAAAAAATAATTATATTTTTTTAAATCTGTCTATAACTTTTTACTGTCTGCTCCAATTTTGATTGTGTCTAGAGCAGTACTGTTACTGTGTGTGTAACTGAGTAGTACTGCAACAGTTATGGACAGGCGTGACGCTTACCACCAGGCCCACAAGTTATTCGTCCCGTCAGTTTGTATCACAATAAAAAAATATCCACAAACTTTTGAGGTTGGGTTTTTTCATAATACAGTTATAATTGTAAATTATAATATTGCGACATTGATAATACGAAATATACGTACCAGCGCATAAACAATTACTACGAAGCTGTAGATTACAACTTAGTACATTCGATAATAGAATATAACCTTTCAATTGCAGTCGACCCGTAAGCGACCTTGCGAGCGGTTGTATCAATCAGCTGATCCTTATACGTTTTTGAGTGAAAATCCACAGGTACTCAAACTTTCGCTATGTCTTTTTGCGGTTTATGCGGTGAAAATGTTGGTGACGGAGTACATTGCACATGTTGCAATCGGGAGCTCCACTTCCATTGTGCGGGGATAACCGAGGGAGGCTACAGGAAGCTCGGTGCTGACAGGAAGCAAACTTGGAAGTGCAACAAGTGCAAGCATTCAGGCCTAAATTCGCCGCAGCGCTCTGGTGATTCAGACATCATGGCAGAACTTAAAGCCTTAGCACTCAAATTGGCTCCATTGGACTCGCTTGCTGATGAGGTTAAAGCATTGCGTGCTGAAATATCGGATTTAAGGTCACAAATCACCCTAACAAACACCTCAGTAAAGGAGTTCAGTGACAGATTCCAGAAGGTAGAAGACCGTCTTAAGCATGTTGAAGGGGTTGGAGATCGGGTAGCCGCCATTGAAACCAATTTGAACAAATTGAATCGGGAGACTAATGATAGGGATCAATGGTCACGTATGAATAATGCTGAGATAAAAGGTGTTCCGCAGTCTCAGAATGAAAATCTATTGAACATCATTAGCTCAATGGGAACTACAATAAATTATCCCATTAATAAAGCTCAAATAAACTTCGTTGCCAGAGTTCCGAGTAAGGACAATAGACAACCTAAGCCTATAATCGTGTCATTCAATAGCCGATACGTTAAGGAGGACTTTGTAGCGGCGGCGAGAGCGAAGTCGAAAGATGTGAAACTCAGTGCCAATACCTTTGGTTTTAAGTCAAGCAACATGATTTTCATAAATGATCACCTAACACCATCTAACAAGGACTTGCTTACCAAAACGAAGAAAACGGCCAAGGAAAAGGGTTTTCTCTATGCTTGGGTGAAGCACACGAAAATATATGTGAGAAAAAACGACACGTCTCCAGCTATGCAAATAAAATCAGAGAAGGACTTGGCAAGAATTATTTGAGTATTTGTATATCATATCTCTTAAATTTAGAATTTTTTTCAACTTTATTTATTTTTTTAACTATCTACAGTTTGAGCATCATCCATATTTGCTGTGTAAACATTGTGTTCCTACTAAAACAGTGTCATATTTATTCTAAAAATGTTATGCCTACTAGCTGCTGTCTATGCGAGGTAAGTCGGTGCTTAATAAAAAGCAGCTCTAAGTTCTCAGTATTAACTTCGAAATTAGTATATCGATCGATGCCGTTTGCAATCTTTGGCAAATTGAAGCCAATGAAGTCATTAACTAATGACCCTATTGTATTCTTTGTAGTGTATTCAAATGATATATATAATGATATATATATAAATGATATGATATTTTGTGAGTTTAGTGTCACTCTGTGTTTGTACACACACAGTAAATCGTGTTGTGATTTTTTATTATACTACCGTTTTTATTTAGGTATTTTCTGCGAATCGTTATCTAATTGCTTATTTTTAGTAAGGTATCGTATGAATATATTGGCGTTATACAGATATTATTTGAACAAAAAGGTTATGCTTTAAAGATATATTACCAAAACGCCAGGGGTCTGCGTACGAAGGTCAGTGCATTCTATAGAAATGTGTGTGTAAGTAGTTATCATATTATATGTGTTTCGGAGACTTGGTTGTTGGATGGCATTTCGGATAGTGAATTGTTTGATGGTAGGTACCTTGTTTTTCGACGAGATCGTGACTATGCTGGGTTAGGTCAAACTTTGGGTGGCGGGGTTTTGGTGGCGGTGAGGAGTGACCTTGCTGTCATATGCAGACCCGAATGGAACAGTTCGGCGGAGGACGTTTGGGTAACTTTATTGATGAAACGTAAGAGGCCTGCGATTACATATAAATTGCATATCTGTACGTTATATTTATGTAAGGAGGAGGGTGGTCATTCATACAAAGAACAACTAAATAACTTTTGTAACAATCTTAGTGAGATAATTTGTAGTAGCCCATTGGATAAATTTATTGTAGTAGGTGATTTTAATTTCGGTAATGATGTGCAATGGAAAAAGTCTAATGACGAAGTAATAATGTTGCCGGTTAACTATAGTGCGACTTATTTAACAGAATTCTTTGATCTCATTGACACATGTAATTTAAGCCAGTTTAATGGTGAATATAATCATAATAATCGGGTGTTAGATTTAGTGTTCTCAAATGACATGATAAACGTAAAAAAATGTGTTAAACCTTTGGTGCCAGAGGATCCACATCACAAGTCCCTCGATATACAGGCTGAATTTGTCGAAATTCACGAATTGAAAGAGATGGGTCAGACGAAATATATTTTCACACGGGGTAATTATTCCGCAATATCATCTGAGCTCAATTATATTGACTGGGTTGACTATTTAAGTTCAGGTACTTTAGATGATGCAGTAACTTGTTTTTATAATAAACTATATGAGCTTCGCGACAAATATATACCTCAAAAACGAATTAAATCTAATACTTATCCGCCATGGTTCAGCTCCAGTCTCATAAAGGCTATTAAAGAAAAAACTAAATATCACTCCAAGTATAAAACATACGGCAACTTGTCTGACTACCAATCATTTTCTTTGCTGCGGAAACGAGTTGATGATATTGAGAAGGCCTGCTTTGATAAGTACATTCAGCGTATTGAATCATCAATTGTTGAAAACCCTAAAGCATTTTGGTCATTTGTAAAACTGAAAAGAAATAACTTAACCTTTCCTAGTATACTGCACTATAAATCCGTGAGCGCTGACACTGGTGACGATATAAGTAACTTGTTCGCAGAGTACTTTCTTTCTACTTTCTTGGCATCAGGCCATCCCTCAGGTCAGGCAGCAGACATGAACTCTGACAGCGGTCCTTGTAGTCTGGGTTCTGTTGAGATCATTCCAACCAAAGTCCTTGCTCTTTTAAAAACACTTGATATAACTAAGTCTGGTGGGCCTGATCTGATTTCTCCTCTTTTTATTGTAAAATGCGCCGAGAGCTTGACGATACCACTTTGTGTACTGTTCAAACGATCATTATCTGAGGGAATTGTCCCTAGGATTTGGAAGTCTGCTTTCATTACCCCAGTACTTAAGAAAGGTGACAAAAGTAATGTCGAGAACTATCGTCCCATATCCAAGTTGTGCCTATTTGCTAAGGTCCTTGAAAGGCTAATCCATCTGGATGTCTATGCTAGTTTGAGCAGCTCATTTAGTGATGAACAGCATGGCTTTCTCAAGCACCGCTCCACATCCTCCAACCTCATTATTGCTAATGAATTCATTGCCG
The DNA here is from genome assembly GCF_003589595.1 of Hyposmocoma kahamanoa. Taxonomy (NCBI): domain Eukaryota; kingdom Metazoa; phylum Arthropoda; class Insecta; order Lepidoptera; family Cosmopterigidae; genus Hyposmocoma; species Hyposmocoma kahamanoa. Next base: position 8,045,042 of record NW_020653575.1, on the reverse strand, counting down.
ATGGTATGGAAAAAGGAGCACAAGTTGACGTAGTATACACTGACTACAAAAAGTGTTTTGATAGAATAGACCATTGCATACTACTCTCCAAACTCCATGCAGCAGGCATACATGGTAACTTGTTTCGTTGGTTTGCTTCCTATATTGCCAATCGTAACCAGGCTGTTGTCTTGAGAGGTTATATGTCACAGTGGACTGAAATACCTTCTGGCGTGCCGCAGGGGTCAATTTTGGGCCCATTATTATTCACTATTTTTATAATGGATATCAGTAAATGTTTTAGACATTCCAAATCCTTACTTTTTGCGGATGACATGAAGATTCTCAAGGTAATTAGCAGTCCAATGGATGTTTATGATTTGCAACAGGATCTTTTGCGGTTTGAACGATACTGTGCTCTGAATAAGTTGGATCTTAATGTATCAAAGTGCTTTTGTATGACATTCACACGCAAAGCCAATAAAATTGAATCCAATTATATTCTCAATAGTCAAAGTTTGTCCATAGTAAACAATATCACGGATTTAGGTGTCATTCATGATAGCAAATTAAACTTTAAAGATCATATAGATCACATTGCTAGAAGAGCTTCTAGGGCCCTTGGTTTCGTGATGCGTATGTCCAGTGATTTAAAGTCTCTGAAAACAATCAAAGTTCTGTACTGCGCCTTCGTGCGCAGTCACCTCGAGTATGCGTCGCAGGTATGGAATCCGCAATATAGTGTACACATTAAACGGTTAGAGGCGATACAGAGGCGCTTTCTGCGATTTCTCGACTATAAGGCTGGGCAACACTCTCTAGGCTATGAGCACCGGTGCAAGCGGTATCATTTTCTACCTCTTATAGTGCGTCGCGAAGTGAATGACCTCTGTTTTCTATCAAGGCTTGTTAATGGTGGCATCGATTGTCCGGAATTACTGTCGAAAATAGGTCTTCGTACTAACACACTAGCTTTACGGCGGCGCCCATTGCTTCATATACCTCTTGTTCACACAAATTACAGGCACAATTCATTCATGGTGCGTGCCTGTGAAACGTTTAACAGGCATAGCATCGATCATGACTTTGATCTGTTTGTGACAAGCACAGCGACTATTAGGCGAACTATTTGTTTGGATTACTTTGGACGGCAATAATTGTAGGTATGCTCAAACTGAACTTGTGTTTTGTATGGTTCGTTTCATTCCGGTTTGTGAGGGATGTAAACAAACTAATTGTGTTAAAGTTCTGACGCCATCACTCACTACATGGAATGAGTAATACATTACATGTGTAGTTCGTGGGTTTCTATATGGTATCTCACTACAACAATATTCAGTTCAATAACAAAAACCACATAAAAACGTAATAGAAAAATCTTTGACGGAAAGTGAGGTTATAATTTGACAATAGTTTGGATAATTTATGGTCACTAGTGGTGAGCGTAAATCAATGGTAATTGAATCAAAAGATTCATTCAATTATTGAACTGATTTTAAATTTGCAAATTTTAATTCATTCAGATCTCGTTAGAGACCCTTTTGGTTATCTTTTTTGCAGACGGGTGTGTGGCGAGCTATATAATATATTGAATATGTGTAATGTTTATATACTACTAAATATATATGTGTGATATTTGTATTATGATAACTTTTGCTTATAAATGTTTGTAGGTTTAGCATTAGTATTGATTAAGTTGTAATTTAGATATTCAATTGTGAAGGTTTGTAATAGGCTTTCCGTTGTTATTGTGTGTTATATATCATTGTTTAAGCTGTAAACCTTCCTAATATAAATAAAATAAAATAAAATAAAATAACCCTCTTGTCAGTTGCAACGACATGACGTATTTGTGGTCTGGGTGCTGCAGAATCGTGAGATAATTCAGAAATGGAGATGAGGCCATAATCGCTTCAGTGCTCGCACATGTACAGACATATACACTCACAAGCTTAGAGCCAGATTTACTTGTATTTACGAGTATTCAAATATTGTGGACATTACATTTGAGAGAAATAATGGACACATGGCACTAAAGTTTAGCAAAAAAGCATCATCGCTGAGTTACAAAGAAATAAATACACTTTTTAAATAGTCGTAAGGTAAAGTGTAAAATGCAATGAAGAATAATTCAAATTCAAATTACCGTGCGCTCGGTTGGTACCATAAATCACGACAGTTATTTAAAATATCATAGATAGAATTAACAGGTTGTTTCTATATAAGCTAAACGGGTCACTTACACGGTTTTTGACATTCAAATAATATCGCACACACACACTCATAGCCCCGCACTAGGGAAACCCTAGATAGACTACCACAAATTACACCCAAACTCACGAGAGAAGTAAAAGTAGGCCATACAAATATTTCTCCCGGCACGGGAATAGAACCCGGGACCTCTGCGTGGCAGTCCATGCAGGCATGGTAACCGTTCGGTCACGGAGGCAGTTAAAAAGTTCAAATTGCATGCAGCAGCTGTATAACATTTCAGTGGTATAACTTTTTGTGTAAAAAACTTTGTGAATGGCAAATTATTAATGTCAATGAAAGTTTTATTATACAAGAGTAAAAACTAAAGTAACCCATTTCTAGTACTACGCAAGCTTTGTAGTGCTACGAGCTACGCCCCGTAGCATTCCAGTACTATATCGGATTTCTTTCAGTTTGAATTGACTTAGCCCAGCAAATGGTCTACCATGAAGTCCAGCGACAATAAGCTAAGGAATAAGTTTATACACAGGCATAATTGATAACAAAAGCAACCTAAATACCTTTCAATGTTCGTACGAAGCCAACTCACAGTGAGCTTCGAATTATGTACAAATTTTTTTTTTCTTGCATTATTAATATATTTCTTTATTAGCACTATGTAAATGCTATTATTAGTTTGCTATAGCGAACGAATATAAATAGTTACAGAACAGTCATTTATGTTAATACGTACATAATAACGCCCACACTCAGTATAGCCCCGCACTGGGTAAACCCTGTCACGGGTGCCATGGACACACACTTATACAACCACAAATTATATCTAAACTCACGACAGAAATAAATGTAGGCCATAGAAATACTTTTTCCGGCCCGGGAATCGAACCCGGGACATCTGCGTGGCAGTCCGGCATGGTAACCGTTCGGCCACGGAGGCAGTTACATTATCAATGTTACAATATTCTTGAGAATTTGACGGAAAGTAATTTTTATAAAAACAACTTAACACAAATCTAATTTTAATTTCTGTTAACAAGTTAGTTGTTAATTAACAAAACAACGTATTTACGCAGCGATGAATCGATCAGAAGTGAGAGCGTTCGCCTGTTCGAATTGAAAACCTCCTCTTTTTCAAGCCCGTTAAACTACAATGTCAAAGGACAATACGAGATTATCACTTATAAAAACAATAGTTAATAGAATAGTAAATAAAAATAAAATGGTAGTATTATTCATAAATAATATTATTATATAATATGTAGTACGGTTATTACATAATATGTCGGAGGCCTTACTTCAAACGTAATGTAACAGAATTCGGTTTATTGTTTACCGAATGTACTTGACGAGTGGATACATCGTAGCTAATATTATTACGCATTGTTTTCTAATTGTTAGACAAACGATTTACTAGACTACCTACGAAACATATTAACTACTCTCATCATGGTTTCTTTGTTTACTAATGTTACGTAATTTTTTAATGAATTGATATTAAATTTTTTTTGTGAAATTACTCAACTAGTTTGTTATAATTATTAATACAAAGATAATAGAATGCGAACACTTAGAAATATATAGATCTTTGTAATTATTTTTTAATTTAAAAAAAAATACAATTAATAGCGACATCTCTTGCCAGGGTTGGTAGCTGTAAAGGTGCCTAACTGGATGACGAAGTACTTTTATAGACTTCTCATAGATGGCGCTACGGCTAAAAAGTCGTTGAAAAATCCAAATACAAAGATTCGACAACAAGCACTTAGAGAAATTCGTGAGGTCCGCTGGTTCGTTCTGTGGCTTAGTTGACATAGCATCTGGCACGGTTTGCTAGAAGACGTCGGTTCGAATCCGACCGGGTCGAAGGAATTTTTTCTAAGTGTTCGACCTTTGTATTAATAATTATGACGTCACGTAAGTTTCAAAGGTCAAACTGGGTAAGATCGCAGAGAGAGTGGCTCTGATGTAGTTGAATCTGTTCAGTTGAATTAGTCATCTGACGTGATCCTATGACATGATGGTCGTTGGCAGTGTTGCCGTATGAGAATACTCGTAAAAAGTGAATGTAACAGTCGTCGGCTTATAAACGAGCGTGCATTAACAAGATGGGCTTTTGGTGTAAGTTGCTTGGAAAGTGAAGACGCGCGCGGCTCCATTGTCTGTGAACGTGGCGCGTGATAATCCGTTTTAATACGATCCATCTTTTGTGTTAGTGTGAAAAGTGGACAAAACAATTAATTGCAATCAACTGACGTTATTATTTCACCACCGGCTTAACGAATTAACAACGAGGAGTGGATAAGCCAACTACCAAATAATTCCTGACTAAATCAGCGACGAAGGTTTTTCCCTCGACACTATTGCTCCGACAGTGTTCTTTATTGCACCAAACGAAAGTTATATACGAGGTCTGTAAATTAAGTAATGAGACTGATTTTTTTTAAATTTTTTATTCAAAAAGAATTACAATTGTATATTGTCATCTTCAAAATAACTTCCTTCTTTTTTTTTTTTTTTTTTTTTTTTTTTATGACATTAAGTAACGGGACGAACAAGTCGTGTGCCTGATGGTAAGCTACACGCCTGCCCATAACAGTTGCAGTGCCACCAAGAGCTTTAAATTACAAAGATCTTGGGGGCACTGCCACTGCGCCCGTCACCCTGAGACATAAGTTGACAAGTCTCATGTGCCTGTAATTTCACCAGCACCCTTACCCTTCACAACCGGAACACAGTAATGTGACCATTACTGCTTGGCGGCAGAAATAGGTAAGGTGGCAGTACTTCCCTGGACGAGCTCTTTCACAAGGAGCTCTACTACCTTCTGAGGCCACACAGCGCTGGAGACGTTTCTTCCACTCCTCATAGCAGTGCTGGAACTCCGATACTGGAATAACCTTCAGCTGGTCGGTTACAGACGTTTAAATTTTTTCGACTGTCCCAAAATAATTTCCCTTGAGGTGATTTTTCAACTTTGGGAAGAGAAAAAAGTCACAAGGACTCAAGTCAGTCGAATAAGGAGGCTGAGGAGCCACAGGAATGTTTTTACTGGCCAAAAACTCGTTTATTGAAATTGCTGGGTGACAAGGAGCATTATCGTGATGCAACACCCACTTGTTCTTGATGTTTGGTCTCACACGAATGACCCTTAAAACCTGGGCTCTTGACAAAACACTATCTCCGTAGGCCTGCTGAAGTTTAAGAAGAGTTTCCGTTGCACTGTGACCAAGTCTGAAGCAAAACCTGATAGCACACCGTTGCTCGAAATTGATGTCATTCATTTTTAGAACACAATAGAAAAAACTGTTTCACAAAAACAATCGCTACGCACAACCAAATGACTCGAGGGAGGTCAAACTCGTACTGAAGGTGGATCACATGTTCCTCTGCCGCCCCACCAAGCCCCGCGCTTCCAGTGTTGCCAGATCAAACGCAACGTTGCCAGTCTCATTACTTAATTTACATACCTTGTATGTACATTGTACACGAAGACAGTTAAGTACAAGACAGTTTTATTTTATTTTATTTCAATATTATTATTACTATTATTATTATTATTATATCAAGTGACGGGACGAACGAGTTGTGCGCCTGATGGTAAGCTACACGCCTGTCCATAACAGTTACAGTGCCACTCAGAGTTTTCGAACTGCGCCTGTCACCCTGACAGATAAGTTAACAAGTCCCATGTCTCTGTGATTTCACCAGCACCCTTACACTTCTATAAGGGTAATGTGAGCATTGTGTTTAAGGGTGCTGGTGAAATTACAGGCACAAGGGGTTTGTCGACTTATGTGTCAAGGCGACAGGCGCAGTGGCAGTGCCCCTCAGCTCTTTACGATTTAAAGCTCTGAGTGGTACTGCAAATGCTATGAACAGTTGTATCTTTTGTCGTCGTGCGTCTGGTGGTAAGCTACACAGCTGTCCATAACAGTGTAGTGCCACTCGGAGCTTTCCATCTAAAAGATTTGTAGGGCACTGCCGCTGCGCCCGTTACCCTGAGACATAAGTTGACACGTCTCGTGTGCCTATAATTTCACCAGCACCCTTGACTTTCAAAACCGGAGCATATTAATGCTGACATTACTGCTTGGCGGCAGAAACAGGTAAGGTGGCAGTACTTCCCTAGACGAACTCCTTTAGAAGGAGCTCTACCGCTACTAAAACTATGAAAATTATACAAACATTACAAATTAGCCTAAAAGTTAAAGCGATGTAACATAAACCCTTTTGGGTTTTACCGTACATCGTGTTATCGTTTACACTACTCTTAACTATATAATAAGTTATTTTTCTTGTACATTTATTTATCATAATTGCGACGGTAGGGTTCGCACAGTGGTGTGCGTGTGTACATTCATGAACTACTTAACTAAGAAGCTACTGAATTCTACAAAAGAACGAATTCGCATGTGTTAGTGTTCCTTATACAGGTTGAATCAATGTATTGGAGTCAATATATTCAATACGTTAACTCCATTAACGTGCTAATTTACTAAGTAATAGGACTATATATATATACGAATTATATGTACTTTGTTAATGGATAATGATAAGGGCAGATTAATAAAATTAACTCAAAGATTTTATATTATTATTATTATTTTGTTTATCTATTTTCAATGAAGTGTTGTTTAAATTTATATGTTATGTTTTTTCGCGTAAAGTCTCTTTTCAGTGAAATTTGTAATTCATTTATAAGGCTGGGAATACAATAGCTAGGCTGTTGTTTACCGTACTCATTCTTAGTTTTACACTTGACGAGCATAGCATTAGATTTTCCGCGGCTTAGCTTATCATGGGTGTACGTTTTTTGTATGTTGCTGTCGAAAAATTCTACCAGTAACATGTACTTGACTTGGCATAACTTTGCAGTGTTTAAATAATGACTGTGTATCTTTTATTCAATGCACTCTCAACTTTTTCTTGAAAGAAACAATCGACGAGGTAGCGTGGATGCGAGTAGGAAATCTCTTCCACAACTGCGCAGCACACGAGAAGAAAAAAGAGTTAAAAAGCAATGTGTATTACAACGGGGACGAACGAGCATTTTAGTGATGCAAAGACTTCTACAGCGGGTGGGAGGGGGCAGCAGCTAGATCCGGGAGCGAACGTAGGAGGAAAAGGAGGTAGGGTCGTGAAGTATATTAAAAAGTTTATGCACATCACGGCAACGGCGAATTGGGGGCTACTTTTACCGAGCGCGAAATTCGGAGACATGGGACATTATGGAGGCCGAAAATAAATCGGATAGCCAGGTTTTGTAGACCTTCCAGTTTATTCATCAGTTCTGCGTCTAAGTAACAAATGGCATAGTCGAGTATGGGGAGAAGAGTTTGTGCTAGCGTAATTTTGATATGAAATCGGAGAAAGTATTGGAGTCATTTGAGAGAGTGAAATGAGTAGTGCGTTGACATGAGAAGTTCAAAACAAAGTGCAGTCCATTACTAGCCCTAGACTTATTGTTTTGTCAGCTTATGCAGTGGGAGTTCCATCAAAGGCCAACGTAAGTGCTGAAGACCAATACCAACCTGCACCGTAGATTACTGTTACTTACAATCAAGGCTTGCGACTTAGCGGGTTAACTAAGAGACCGTAAACAAATTTTATTATCTTTACATTTTTATTAGTCTTATTTATTTATTTGAAATACGGGAAATGTTTCACATTCTTTGGTTATGCTCCTTTCATATCACCTAAATTCCTGCTATTATTAAGAACACCTGTTGTGTATTAGCTTATTCTGTCATACATACATTACTATTGTATATTCTCATTTAATTTTTTAAACAGCAATAAAAATACAGTACGGAAATTTGAGACGAATCAGCAAGGGCAGGAAAGCTAAAGTTTTTTTTTTTGCGATTTCTCGTGTTCTTACCTCATTTGGTCCTCACCGGAAACAGGTTCCAATGGCATGAAAAGAAGTTTCGTTGAAAGAAAATTACGTTTTATCGTGCTGACATTTTGACGAAATCTGTAAATACCAACCAAAATAAATTCATGGACATTTACCTAAGGATACTTTTTTTTAGTGTCCCGTAGCTACAACGATTAAGATAATTTCTTCCACCCTTTATATCGTTCATTCGATTAGAGAAACTTTATTCTGAATGACAACTTATATTAGCGAGTTCAAGATTTGTGGTAAATCAAATTGTGTTATATCAATATTCGTATTGTACTAATTAGAATTGTGTTATTAACTATTGTCAACACTGCTGTAGGAACGACGTGGGCGCTGCGGCGATTGTTAGTACCTCGTTAGCCCCCTCGCCTCGCTCTACCCCGCGCTCATTACCGTACCAGTACATACTAGAACCCTGTAGTCTGTTGTTGTGTAAATATTGAACTTTACTTCATTAGTTTCAAAAGATGATTTAGCGACATATTAAGGGCGCGCTTCAGGGAAGATAATAATGGAGTGCTGACGACGAAAATAGCGTGCGAGTAGCACAAGCGCAGAAGCCTTCAGAAATAATAACCTCAAATAGCAATAAACACCTTACACACTTAACAGTACCTTCGCCTCATAATCCCAGAATGACTAAAAATAATAGACAAAGAAAAATATATTTTTTTCCAACAATTACAAAACATTTCTTTTAAATGCCCTACCATGCTAAAGCAACACATAAAAACATAATTGTAACAAAATACATTACAAGAACCCTGGGAATTCAAAGGGAGATAGTATTTAATATGTCACGTGTACGTAGTAACAATATAAAACCTAAGTTTACTTTGCTTATTACGATCTTTGATATATTTTCAAAACAATTACATTATGCAACTGTTGGGACTTTTTTGGCAGTTTGCGTTGTTTTTGTTTTGTTTAGCTGGATCATATTACGTGTTGTGAACGACTTGACCAGATTGGTTTAATAAAGAACGCCTCGGCCTTGACCCGCGGCCTTTCCTTATCCATAATGTTTTATTTACGATTTCGAAATATCGATGAACAGTAGATTAAATCTTGGAATGACAAGCGTCGCTTGGTTACGCGTCGCCGGCATTTTAAACAAAGTAAAATTAATAAGCAGTACTAATAAGCTTAGTTAAAATTGAGGCGAGAAGTAATCCCTTTCCGCTTCCTGTTTCACTCTTTTAGAATTTTTATTTATAATTTTCCTTGTAGAACGCTGTGACACATAAAGAACGTTCCTTCCTTTTAAAGAGACTGCAACTACAAAAACAGTCGGAGTTTAGTAACGGCAGAGTTTATGAATGAGTCTGTCCAAGAAAGACTACCGATATACCGATATACCGGTTTTGAAAGGTAAGGAGGCTGGTGAAATTACAGGCAAATGGGACTTGGCAACTTATGTCTCAAAGAGACGGACGCAGTGGCGGTGCCTCTCAGGTCTTTGCGATTTAAAAATTTCAGTGGTGCTGCAATTTGCAGGACTTCCGATTTTGAAGGATAAGGGTACTGGTTAAACTACATGTTGGGACTTGTTAACTTTGCAACTGCAACGGCAACAGCAACTGTGGCCCTCAGGGCCATATTTGCAACTGGAAGCTTTGTGTGGTACTGCTGTTCTTTCTTATCTGTTCATTTATTTCTATCTTGCTCACTCGTCCGGGCTTGCTGAAAATCAGCGCCACGAAACGGTTTAAAAAAAGCCTTTTTGTGGCTAAAGCTGAGCAAGTCCCGATTGCACCAGACGCGACACGCATGACGATGAATTAGGTACCTATTTCGTTATCAATTGTTTAATTATTTTTTTTAATTATTATTATTATTGTATCATTATTTATTTTAGACCTAAAAAAAGTAATTTTTAATTGTTATTATTATTATTGTTCCTCTGTAGTTTTGTTTATATGCGTGTTACCTGTCATCATTAGCAAAATTCCCAAAAGTGCAATGTCGAAATTAAGGTTAAGCCATGTAACGTTTTAGAGAACACTCTCGCTCAATCGCTGAAGCGAACCGGTAAATTAGCATAATTCGTTTTAAGGCAAACCTGTGTAATACTTTCATTAATTAAATCTTATAAAAGGACAGGAGGAGGATTTACCTTTTAAAAACCTCCTTCCGGCGACTAGTTCCGTAATTTGCGTGTCTGTGCTTGTGTAATAAACAGTTTTCTTTCTTTCTTTCTTTCTTTACTAGTGGCAACCGTTATGGATAGTCGTGTCTTACCACCAGGTCCACGACTTTTTCATCCGATGGGACGAACGAAGAGAAAGACGAAATGTCTTGATGTCGTAAAAAGGGATCCACGGATTATATAAAGAGTACTTATTACAAGTACCGAAGGCTCAAAATGTAGTTTAATGTGTATTCGGAACGATAACCCAAATTGTTTCATGTATGGTTTGTGACGACCGTTTGTTGTTTGGTAAATAAACATTGTTTCTTAATTATATTTGTCTTTAGCAATGTAATATTATTGTTACAATATGATTTAGACAGTCACAAGTATGAAATTATGAATTGTGGAGATCTTTACTGTTTTCAGGTAGTTAGGCAAATAGGTAACGGATTCAGAGAGGCCTTGTGCTGTTTATTCTATGGAATTTGGTGCACTACTGCAGACAACGTATTCCTTAGAACCTTTTCAATTCTCGATCGCAAGAAACGCTCTTTATGTACAACAATGAAATTTCTGCGCGCTCTTCCGTCTGCACTATTCTGCTTCGGTTCAGTGTCTTGCAATGGAACCTTTGAAAGCTTAGATGCATTTTCCGATTTCCTCCTTTAATAAAACATACTTATACAGCTTACAGTTCAGATAGTGATCGCTACCTGTTTGTCAAGCGTCCTCGAGGCGATTTCAGCTTTTTTACTTTTTTATTTTATTTTCTATGAAACTTACGTTCAGCAGTGGATACATACTTGGTGCGTATGAATAGAACGTTGCAAACCAAGTTTAATCGTGCAGATGTCGTACACCTTGATAACGCACCTTGTCGCTGTCCAATGTTACGGTGATAGTATTTTTGAATTAAACCGTTTTTGCTAGACGTAGCTGCTTTGTGATCGATGTCCTTTTTACTATTTTTATTTTACTGTTCGTGATGTCCTCTTTACCCTTTATCTTATAACTTTTCGGTGAACGAATTAGCATTTTCGTTCTATATTTATTTATGTAAAACTGTAGCATTATCATTGTTTTATTTTATTCTTTATACCTTTGGAAAATTGACGAGCTAAATACAAATTATAGTTACCTATATATGAGTGAATCAAATGCTATTTACAATGTCTATATTTAGCATACAATATAAACCGTTTAACATGAACAAAAAGCAGTTTATACAAAAAATTTACACTAAAACTACTGAGAAATTAATAAATAATAATAAAAACAAAAATAATAGACAAATATAGAAAAGTTACGGTAATTGCATTGCAAGTCGCATGATGTGTTAAAGCGACGTTAGGTCTTTGCCTTTGCTTGTGTCTATGTGTGTACAAAACAAATCAAATTCATATAAATATCATAATTATATGTATGCCATCGATACGATGTGAAGAAGATAGGGAAACCTCGTACAATGGTGCTCTAAATTATAACTATAACTTTGGTATAAGCTTACCATTATTTATAAGTATTTCTTTTATGATACCTAGTGACAGAACGACTAAATCGTGCCCCTGGTGGTAACCTACTTCATATCTAAATTAATATGAATATGATACTATAAAATAATGTGATCCTTTGGAATTCGTTCACTCCGCGCGCGAACTTCGCAATGAGGCGAAGAGAACAGTATCGATGCCTTACTTTCTCGTATTCAAACTCGTATCTTAAAACGAGTGATTATTCAGGAGATGGAGGAGACTTTCTATTTATATTAAATTTCTTGTCAAGGGCGGTAATTTCATGCGTTATTTTAAAAATAGGGAAAAGCTCGTGTCAATATGAAGGAAATGTAATGTGAAATCAGACTGAAAAATTTTGTATATACAATTCAGTTTTGCATTTCAGTAAGTTTGAGAAAGCAAGGCGACGATATGCTGATTACGCTGGCTCTAAAGACCGAGTGATTCAAGGTGGCAAAGTTGGAACGTGTGAGTTTTTAATATGCCCAATGTCTTAATATACTCGTATATAGTACTTGGTAGACAAATTTGTATTGATAGAACAATTTTATGAATATGTAACTATTATATTATTCTCATGAACATTTAATACAACAAAACAGGTTGAACCATTTTCAAATTAAGGCCAGTATATACTCTGCCCTTAATAATCTTTTAGATGACCCGTTGCCGACAGCAACTCGGTGATTTACCGTAAGTCATTGACGCAACTTGACCACTGAATAAAATTTTAATGAGGTTTCTAATCCCGTTCTCTTTCAGGGAAGTGAAACACGACGTCGTGTAATTAATTTGCCATTCGAAGCCTTTCAGGCAAAGCGCTTAGTCGACGGCTTTTTGCAAATTTACATACTTTTGTCCCTTTGTAGGATTACGAATTATTACATTACTTTTATTGGAAAACAATGTTATGATCGAATAGATTTTATTCCAATAAAACATTTGCTTTGGTATTTTCATTTCGCAATGTTGTATATAAAATTGATCATCTTATATGGAACAACACAAAGAAAAAATCCTTCGGTTTTTTTTTTATACACGACAGGCAGATGACTCCATTCCACCTGATACAATGGAACCTAGTGCAGTGTTGATACAATCACTGCATGCCTACAAGATGCCTCTTCACGCCTCGTTTGAAGGACCCCATATCGTAAGACGGAGGGAATATGTGCCCTGGAAAGGGAGGTCCATTTCTCAACTGTGCGATTGAGGAAGCTGCCACTAAATCTTTTAGCTCGCGGTGAAATACGGCTAGTTGTAAGATGGTGATTACGGAGGCCAGCACGCGTGCTTCGGAGCAGGAAAGGGGCGGGCGGGATGAGGTTGAACAGTTCTTCAGAGAGTTCGGTACATCCGACGGAAGGCGCTAAGTGAAAACTAACACGGTTATCACACATTATAATATAAAAGTAACGGGACTTACTCGCGTAGGATTTTAGTCGGAAGCGGTCCGACTAGTTTCGACCATAATCGATGGTCTTCTTCAGGGGGTGAGTGCAACGTTCGCGACCGCATCACGTCTGGCACTGCGCACTGCGGCTCTCTGGAGGCTGATACGTTGCGTCAGCGCGTCTTGGAACTCCTCTTCGCTACTGCTACCCGTAGGATTGTTGTCGGGAACAGTCCAGCAAACAGAGCTCACCACATCGACGTTAGTGGTAACGATGAAGAAGACCATCGATTATGGTCGAAATTAGTAATAAAATACTACGCGAGTAAGTCCCGTTACTTTTATATTATAAGGCGCTAAGTAATGCAACGTATATACGCAGATGTAGAGGTTCAAGGTGTGATGAGACCTCTTTATCGCTAATGGCTCTCGCGGGCTTAGTATGCTTCTTGCAGATCACTGCATGGGGTTTAAACGGTTCTTTGTCGTTAGCGCTACCTGTGAGGAACTTATGAAACTTTCTTCATTTACCCAGATACCTTAATACCTTTACATGATATTTAAACAATAGGCACAGCTTTTCTACATGCATCATTTATCATCATCATCAATCTAGTATATATCCCAATGTGGAAATAGGCCTCCTTTTGGTTTTAGGCCACCAGGTAGCAGAAGAACTCCTTGTGAAAGAGTTCGTAGGGAAGTACTGCCACCTTACCTATTTCTACTGCCAAGCAGTAACGTTAGCATTACTGCGTTCCGGTTTTGAAGGGTTAAGGGTGCTGGTGAAATTACAGGCACATGGGACTTGTCGACTTATGTCTCAAGGTGACGGGCGCAGTGGCAGTGACCCTCATATCTTTGCGATTTAAAGCTCTGAGTGGCACTGCAACTGTTGTGGCATATGTAGCTTACCATCAGAAGCACGATTTGTTCGTACCGTCACTTGATATTATAAAAAAAGTTACAAACTGAGATCAAATAATCATAAAAATCATACGCCAGACAACCACAACAAATGCCGGATCTGAAACTAGAGACTTAATTCAGTCTGGGGCACTTCCCAGAACACATAGGCTAGAACCATCTTAGAAAATTTCATTTCCCAATATGTTCCTATCGGGAATCGAATCCGGAAGCTCCTGCAGCGCCCACATTGTAAACCGTTGGGCCACTGATGTCGTCATTAGAAAATATCATTGGTTTCGTCTCTTCTATTATGATCGTCATTTTTTTTAATATCTGACGAATTTTTGTTTCCAACAACATCTTTTGTTATTTCAAATTTTGATAGTATCTCTTACACTGAATCGTGTTTTGGTAATCAAAATCCCCAACGTAATTTCTACCTTTTCTGAACCATTTTCTCAATGGGCAATACATAAAAGCCTAAATGCTTCCCCTGAGGGCATATAAACGCATAATAAAGATTAACTGACTCAACGCAAGGCAACGACCGTATTACTAACGTGCTGGTCTACTAACGTGGTGTCTTCGTTCAAACAATTTCATACATTTTCATTGATATAGAAACAATTCGAAATTTGTGGAGCATAAAAACAGTCTGTCTGAAAGTCTATCGCGCGATAGTTATTTTCAAACTCTGGACAAGGTTTTTGATATACCTATGAAACTTATATAACCATTTGCATTTTTTTTCCTTTTTATTTCCTGTCCAATGCCCTCTATGTATTTTCTCGATTTTTATTTTTTCTTCGGCAAATTTTTTTTTATGCACACATTCATAGCCCGCAAACTCAGTATCGCGGGTGCCATGGACACACACATAGACAACCACAAATTATGCTCAAACTCACGAGAGAAATAAATGTAAACCATACAAATATTTCTCCTGGCCCGAAAATCGAACCCGGGACCTCTGCGTGACAGTCCAGCATGACAACCGTTCGGCTACGGAGACAGTAAACAAACAGTTTATTCGTGAATTCATTCCTCCCACCAAAATTAAAATATTTATGACACTAAATGTAAAATTAAAAGTATGGTAGGGTTAGAAAAATGTAAAGCGCAAAAAAATGCTGAATATATATGAAATCATACATTTTAAATAAAAATTTCCAGTAATTTCGTTTAAGTGGGACAATACCCAGTAAAGTAGATTCTGAACAAAAAAACGCCCATCGCAGTGATATTTGTAACACTCTCTTGAAGTAGAGCAAAGGAACAAAGTGAACTTACAAGTGAAAAGAAGATCCTCAGTTTCACCATTGTAACTTTTCCACAGTTTAGGTAATTATACATTTAATTATTTATGAACTAAAGTTGAGTCATGGAGCACGTAATTCTGACTATGAAAGATCAAACTTGGCAAAAGCTAATATTTCCTAGTTTGCGGTTAAGGGGGTAAGGACTGAAGGGTTAATATTTGACAAACAGGGCTTCATTCGGGGTCTGTGCAGCCTTACATTACAGCGACTTGATTAATTAGCTACTGTAAATGCGACTGTTAGATACTATGTTGTAATTAGTACATGTATATACTTGTCCTATCCTACCTATCTACGGTGAACAAATATGGTCCTTGACTAAGGTTCAGAAGTCCAACCAACAGCATTTTATGTGTTAAAAAGACGGCTCGTGTACGAAACCACGCAGCGTTCCAAACCTCATTATAGCTGACATTGAAAAAAAGCCATGTTAAAATGGAACTGGGTTGGCCTTATCTATGGTATGCACCCTGAGAGGTAGGCATGTATTACTACTGAATGTGTGCCACAAGATGGCCGTCGGCGAGATTGGCCGAGACGGAGATGATGGGATGACGTAGACTCGTTTTTGAATGACTAACCGAAGATTGCTGTAGATAAAGAGAGTTGAAAGTCCGAGGGAATTACCTTTTTCATCATTTATATATATATCATTTATTTCGTATTATCAATATCACCATGTTACAATTAAAAATACAATATCAAGGAATAATATGGTCGTCACTAACGCAAACAATAATAATTAATATAAAATTAAGTAGTATAACTACTGCTTCTTTAAATAATAGGGGTTAAAGTATGAAATTGCCGATTTGTACTGAAAATCTAAATTGTTTATTTTTTAAATTTTTAACAAATTTATTTAATCAAAATAGTTGCCATTATTATCTATACATTGCTGCCATCTAATGGGATGGTTATTAATGCCTTTGCGACAGAACTCCGACGATCTAGACTGCACAAACTGTGTGAAAGCATTTTGTACTGCCTCCTGGGAAGAAAACTTCTTGTCACGTAGATAATTGTCCAAATCACGAAAAAAATGGTAGTCCGTTGGAGCAAGGTCTGGTGAATACGGAGGATGACGAATGGTTTCTAACTGCAGTTCCTGAAGGGTCAAAATGGTTTCTCGTGCTGTGTGAGGTCTCGCGTTGTCGTGGAGCAATAATGGTGAAGATCGATTCATGAGTCGGGGCTGTTTTACTGCTAGTTTTGTCAACATGGTTCGGAGTTCGGCACAATAGACATCTGCCGTTATTGCTTGACCAGATCGGAGAAAACTATAGTGAATAACACCATGCTGAGACCACCAAACAGTTACCATTACCTTTTTATTGGTAAGTTTTGCTTTAGGACACTGTTGTGGCATTTGATCTGGGGTCAGCCATTGCATTTTTCTTTTCCGGTTATCATAAAGAATCCACTTTTCATCACATGTTACAATTCGATTCAATATTCCTTCATTTCTGTACCGGTTCAACAAGGCAACACAAGTTTCAACACGCGTTTCTTTCTGCAGATCAGTCAAATCATGAGGCACCCATTTTTCGTATTTTTTTATTTTATTGATTTGACGCAAGTGAGTCAATATTGTGGGTAAGGTAACGTTAAACCATGCCGCTAATTCCTGGGTAGTTTGACTAGGATCGGCTTCCACTATCTCTCTTAATTCATCGTTATTCACCTGTGTGGGCGGTCTTCCTCGTGTCTCGTTCTTTAAGTCGAAATTTCCATCACGAAAGCGTTTAAACCAAAATCGCACGGTGCGTTCATTAGTAGACCCCTCTCCAAACGCAGCATTGATATTGCGGGCTGTTTCTGCCGCGTTAGTTCCGCGTCGGAACTCGTATTCAAAAATCACTCGAATTTTCGCAGTATCCATCTTTCTTGTCTAAATTGAATAACAAAAACAATTGAAAGTCGATATTCAAATGTTTCAAATTTAAAAAAAAAAATCACAGAAACCATTTGAAAAAAGTTTCATTCGAAAACCTCAAACCATGAAGATTCTATGAAAATTCAAAGAACCTATTGCAATAAAACGGCAATTTCATACTTTAACCCCTAATACAACGAAGTCAAGTAAAACAAAATTACAATTGTAATTGACACTGTAGAATTCATTACCCAATAACCCTTTATTTATAATAACAGAATTATACATTACACGTAATTTTGAACGTTTATATTAATGAACATAACCGCTAATGTTGCTTGAGAAGCAGAGACTATAAATAAACACGACACCTCTCCGGTGGCGGCACGTGAGCCATGCGGCGGGCGGGTGTTTGAAACCACTGCGCACCCACTCGCCGGCGCTGCTGAAATATTAAACACAACAGCACAATGTATCACAAGTGACGACTGCTTTTCGACTACATTTCAACTGATGTTTTGCTGTAGCGATGCCATCGGCTCATATGCCCACTTAGAACAGGGTTCTCAACTTAGGAGTTTTGTGAAACTACTTGTTGTGTGTATAACGCATGTGTACGCATGCAGTCTTTTTTTTTGTATCGAACGTTTTATCGGTTTTAATTGTACGAACCTAATACAGACAAGAATATTCACAGCATATTCATACATATTCATGTTCCAAACTGTTCCAAACAAAACCCTATCAATATCGGTGATAGTGTTTTGTTATTGTGTTGAATTTTGTCAAAGTGTATCAGTACCGTAGTACCGTGGACAGACGTAACAGTCTATACCTATTGGGAATGAGCTAGACAGGTAGATAGTATTGAGTGTTTACCAATGATATTTATGCATAGTTGGCCCCTGGCAAAATCGCCATTAGTTGCACTACGTTCCGCTTACTATTCGTAATTATTATAGGTATTAATAAAAAAGAAAAGCAAATTTAGACAAGAAAAGTAATACGGTCGAGTTGTTGTAATTATGGATGTTATGTTTGTACTTTTCCTTGCGGAAATACTTTAGACCATACAGCCTAGTCTTTTTTATATTTTTTAAATTTGTATATGGTAACTATTTATTCATATTATCCCTACTCTGTTGTTGTGTAGTCAGAACTCTCTGTTGCTTATTAACCTACGACATTGAAGTGTTGTGTCACGAAATACAGCGTGTTTAACGCCGCATCTAGTACATATATATCGTTGACCTAACCTAATTATTTTGATTATTATTTTTTCTTTACTTGTTTATTATTTAAATGCATCACCACCGTTTTTTGTAGTAATTAGTGGTGTTGGTTGGTGACACAATCATTATATATATACTGTAAAAAAACTGTTATACGTTTTAATTGTATCTACTGTTTGTTGAACAGTTGGTTCTCAATAGAGAAGTCGACGGTTCGAATTCGTATGACAACATGTACTTATGACTTAACTTTAACTGCCTCTGTGGCCGAACGGTTACCATGCCGGACTGCCACGCAGAGGTCCCAGGTTCGATTCCCGGGCCGGGAGAAATATTTGTATGGCCTACATTTATTTCTCTCGTGAGTTTGGATGTAATTTGTGGTTGTCTATGTGTGTTCATGGCACCCGCGACACAGGGTTTCCCTAGTGTGGGGCTATGTTGAGTGTGTGCGTTATTATTATTATTATTATTATTATTACTTTACTTTCCAACTTACGTACATTTGTGAATATTTAGTAGCAATATTTTTTTCTAATGGTGAAAGATAACTTACTGCATTGCGCCAGTGTGGTGGACTAATCCAAACCCTCTCTTTAGAGGGGACCCGTGCCCATTAGTAAGACCTATAATGAGTTTGCCGTGATAATTATTAAATCTACTCGATCTTATAAATACATTTGGCTGTCATAATCAGGAATAAAAAAAAATGTAATCATAAGAATTATGTGGACGTAAAAACAGTCACGCACCAAAAAGTTAAAAATAATCTATTTAACAAAACAATTTACGTGATTTAGGGAAATGTTTATGAAGGAGAGAGTGCCAGTCAAAAACCAAATTATGATACCTATCAAAAAGGCAGTGGCATATAATATGTAGACAACATGTCACGTAACATGTCCACTGGTGGACATAGGATTCCCTCAAAAGACAACCACAATGACGTAAGATTCCCATTACATTTCTATGAATATGCGATGGGTATGGGAAAATAGATGGAAAGAGAAAGAGAATAAGACCAAGCATGGCGTACAGTGAACTAATAAAGAAGAACATCAAATGAGGAGCTATAAAGAAGTCAAGGAGCTAGCTATGAACCGTGAGGAGTGGAGGAGGCTACACCTACTAGAATTAAATAAAATGTCTTAAATAAAATATTGATAGGTACCAAGATTCGTATTTTAACAATTGAATTATCAAATGCTTTTTAGAAAATACGAACTCGACTAAACATTTCTTCTTCCATGGCTGGCCGGCAAAGTTAGTTGGCAACGACTACGTACGGGATCCATTGTGTGTGCTTAGAGAGACAAAGGCCCGGCGAAGGTGCCGCGGCGCGCCGGCCACCGCCCCTCTGCTGGCACCGCCGTTGTTCACACGGATATTTACATGGGTTAATTAAGGCCCTTCACTTACATACGTTTAAGGCAGAAACACAATGCACTCTAAAAACACAACCACATTTATCTTACGGTACTTACATACTGAAGGAATGACACTTCAATTTCCCATGGATGAGCAGTGTTGCAGAGTGGGAAAAAGGATCCTTCCCATTTGAAACCACGGTTCGAATCTCTGAAGCGGCATAATTTATGACTTTCATTTCTTAGTTACGTACTTACATTTTTTTGCGATACCATTATGGGATGAATAAAGCGCGCGCCTGGTGGTAAGCGACACGCCTATCTATGACAATTGCAATTTCACTCAAAGCTTTTCATGCGCCCGTCACCCTGAGACATAAGCTGACAAGGCCCATTGCCTGCAATTTCACCAGCACCTTTACCCTTCAAGACCGGAACGCAATAATACTCTCATTGATGGTAGATATGTAAGCTGGCAGTACTTCCCTGGACAAAATCTTTCACAAGGAGCTCTTCTGCTGAAGTAATGCTGCCGTACCTTTTGCCGCCAAGACTAATGTGAATATGAGTACAAATCTGGCGAAAGCGCCGCAAGCGCCTGTTTGCCAAAGGCTATGCTGCACACGTGTATTCGCGCAGCAGTCACGCGCAACGTCGCGATTGCATTGCGCGTGCAGCGCTTTCGCGGGCATTCACCAGATCTGTACGCACTCTGAGCATCAGAGCGTAGCGGCTTTGAAGTGTAGGGGTGTTGGTGCAACTACAGGCACTTGGGACTTGTCGACTTATTTCTTAAGTAACCCAATTAATTTGTAAATAACTATTTACAAAGTAAAGCGTTTTTCTCTATCTCACATCTTTTTTTATTCACTAAAAGAATACTTTTTAGCAAATAGTGCTTAAAAACGAATTACCAAATATATAATTTGTAAAACAATGTCAAATAGCCAACCATAAGTGTATCAGGAATGAGACCATGGAAAAGGAGTTACTAATAATTATTGTTGATATTGCCTAAAATCTTTTAAGTTTTTTGTTATTAATAATTCCTAATTTTATTTAAATAAAGTATATGTTTTATTAAAGTAATGACATAGTGCCTTCAGAATGTTGCAGTGTCCGCACGGGGTGTTACATGTAAAGTACCGTTAGTATAAGAACACCAGCTAAATAGCCACGTAACTTGCAAATAAAGAATATGTATATGAATAAGTCTTTGCGATTTAAAATTCTGAGTGACACTGTAACTGTCACGGGTAGACGTGTCGCTCACTTGGTATCATAAAAGAAACCTACAAATATCCGATCTGCTCTTAAAGGTTCTAAAGTCGAGTGATTTCGTTTGTAAAGATCAGAACCAAAGTAAACTTCAATTGAAACTCGCAAGGGCTACGCTCAAAATGTTCAAAGGCTGTAAAACGAGTGTATTTTACTGTACACACGTCTTTCCAATCCAATCACATTATGTTTTACGAAATCCTTGTCCATTGCGCTTTACAAAACTCGAGTTTCTTTTACTTGTGTTTCCACACAAAACACTGTTTACCTTCTTTTAAAATTATAATCGATACGAGATGGGCAGTAGATTTATAGCCCAAGCAACCCGCCCGGGAAAACGTTTTAACACGGTTTTAACCCATTTCTTGCCAAAATCGTGGGCAGAAACGATGAATACGAAATTTGGTATAATTCCATTATTATTACAAATTTCGATGTAAAAAAATATTTTTCACACAACACTCAGCTTGCAATCCTGTGGATTCTTTAATAAATATCATTAAATTTGGACATTATAAAAAACCGACCTCAATAGGTCGTGGAATTACATCTGTTTGCCAAGTTTTATTGAAATCGGTTAACGGAATCGCGCGAAATCGGATTCATCCCCAAGTTGGCGTTTAGTTTTAGAGGTGGAATATTTTCATAAAATTTAACTGGGACCAATACTGACTTACGACTACAGTCGAATTGAGAACCTTCTCCTTATTTTGAAGTCGGTTAAAAACAAAACATTTATTTGTAAATAGTTTTTGCCCACGAATTCGAGCGTTTCGAGGTCTTAACCCAACTAAACCCGGGCGCTTGTGCATCTCTAGATACCAAGTTTAAACTCACCAAAATAACATTTTGACTCTATATATGTAAAGGCTGGACTCTTTAGCTATCAATTTGATATGTCACCGTCATTGACTTTACTTTAATTATATGGACGTCGGGTCCGCGCTAAAAAGTGTCCGAACTTAAAGGGCGTTAAAATCGTATACAGAGCGTCATTCACGCTTTAGTCTTCGTTTGTTCGACTGACAGCGAAGCAAGCAAAATTAGACAGTACTGCGATGACATTACAATTTAAATTTAACGTTTTAGCTTTTTCATATTCCTTTACATGTCACTACGTTTAAATAGGTTGACTTGGGACATTTTTTCGTGGTTTTTGTATTAGACCCGTCGTCCATTTATTTGTAAGTCAATGGTCACCGTATACTATAATAATAGTTTATTTTCTCAACACGAGGAAATAAATATACACTTATTTTATCATAGACTAACAATTTTAAAAGTTGTATCCCTTGTGAGAGACTAGAGACCGTACTGGGCAACCAAACCTGTATTATAGCTCACCAGGCCCTCACCGTCTTAGAGTAGTCGTAACTCAAAAATCGTAAAAGAAAAAAGCAATGTACTGTTGAGCAATACACATTATAAATACTATCAATTATGCTAAAAACGTACGTGTAATAATAATAATAATAATAATAATAATAAATAGTTTAAAATAAATACGAAAATAATAATAATAATAATAATAATAATAATAATAATAATAATAATAATTTATTTAAGATCATTGATCCACTTCGTTAGGAACAATCAAAAACTTAGGACTATGTTAGTAAATTACACTTAATAAAATAATCAAAATAGAAACACTTAAAAATAAATAATATAAATTAACAATAGGTATGCGGAATTAGAATTCATGTCACCAGCCCTTCTTGGTGACATGATTCTGGTCCAATGGCACAATATCGGATACGCTACATCCTCCTATATGGTGTTCAGAAGGCTATTACTGCTGCCACGCATCCTGCTCATGGTCGACGAAATGCGTTTCCGTACAACTGAAACTGCCTCCGTAAACATGCCGGACGCACTACAGAACGGGGGCAGCCGCAACAGCATTCTAAAGGTGTTATTATACTGGACCTTCAGGGCATTGAAGGATTTCTGCGTATAATTAACCCACAGGTCGCAGGTGTACAGTGTCTGGCAGAAGGCCTTAAAAGAGTTAAATTGACCTCATTCGTACACCGTGCAAACCCGCGAGCCAACATATTGCACCTTACCGTCAATGTCCTGCGCTCCCTATCCAGCTCTAAGTTATCTGTGAGCGCATCAGTCACCCAGTGACCCAGGTATTTAAACTGCTTCACTTGCTTGAGAGGAGCGCCATCTAGTGTAACAGGTGGAACAGTGTTATACGTTTTCGTGCTCACTTTTCTTGGCATTATACCTGAGTCCATGGGCCACCGCATATTGCTCACAGATTTTCAACAACCTCCTCAAGGCACCGACTGAGGGGCTCAACAGCACCATATCATCAGCATAACTAATATTAATTAAATTTTTATTGAATTGATATTCAATTATTTTTTGTGAAATTACTCCACTAGTTTGTTATAATTATTAATACAAAGATCGAACACAAAGAAAAAATTCCTTCGATCCGGTCGGATTCGAACCGACCGTTCGATTTGAGTGTTCGATCTTTGTATTAATAATTATAACAAACTAGTGGAGTAATTTCACAAAAAAAAATTTAATATCAATTCAATAAAAATTTAATTAATACATAGCGACATCTCTCGCCATGACTGGTAGCTGTAAAGGTACTAACTGGGTGATATATCTGTCATAGATTTCTCATAGATGGCGCTACGAATAAAAAGTCGTTGAAAGACCAAGTACAAAGACACGACACAAGCACATAGAAAAATTCGTGAGGTCCGTTGGTTTGTTCCGTGGCTTAGTTGGTAAAGCGTCTGGCACGGTATGCAAGAAGACGTCGGTTCGAATCCGACCGGATCGAAAGAATTTTTTCTGAGTGTTCGATCTTTGTATTAATAATTATATCAAATATGGCAGTGTTCATAGAAGGTATCGAAACGTATTATAATTCCAAAATTACACGAGTTCAAAAACCTTTCTATAAATAAACATCTATTATTATGTAAAGCCGTAACCTAATCCTAAGAAAAACTTTGTATACCTTGAAGTATAATAAATATTCATCTCATGACTAAGATGCCTACACTAAGTTGGAAAAGAGCTGATAATTTTTATACCACACCACCTTGATTAAGGTGGAGAGAAAGAGGCTCCGCGGTCAATCACCTAGCCGATGGAGTGACCAAGTGACCGCCCTCACTGGCCTCCCTATAACAACTGCCCTGAGAGAGGCCGAAGACAGAACCAGATGGAAGAAAATCGTCCACAAAGTCTCGAAAACCTTTCGGGGATACGACCTTCAACAATAAAGATAACGATTGATTAAATAGGCCTACAAAATAGTAGTAGCTCCCAAATGTAAGGACTGGTATAACAGATGCGACCCACATATAGACAGACATACAGACAAAGCCTTAAAACCCCTCATTTTTCGTTAGGGATAAAAATATTTTATATTATAATTTCATGTTAAAGTTTTTCTTTGAAACGAACTCTCCCTCGGCTTGCATTTACAAAGCTCTCAAAGAACCTTCTCGCGATGTTCATTTTCTTTGAAGTTGTTTTAAGGTTGGTCTTAGGCGAAGTGTAAGCGGAGCACTGAATGCCCGGCTTAATGGCTGTGCGATTGTACGATAATTTATAAGAAGGACCTGGTCTAGGGAATTCCGTGTATTATTAGTGTCAGAG
The DNA here is from genome assembly GCF_003589595.1 of Hyposmocoma kahamanoa. Classification (NCBI taxonomy): domain Eukaryota; kingdom Metazoa; phylum Arthropoda; class Insecta; order Lepidoptera; family Cosmopterigidae; genus Hyposmocoma; species Hyposmocoma kahamanoa. Next base: position 8,020,280 of record NW_020653575.1, on the reverse strand, counting down.
CAACGGCATTCATTCCGGAGCACTATCTAAAGCATCATCGTTGGGCCACCGAGGTCGATACTATTTGTACGAAAAACAAATTTTGAGTATAAATTTTTTTTTAAAAAGTTTCATGACCAAGAATCAATTATGAATTCCCCAGCAGGGGAATAAAAAAAACTTCTTTATTTATTTTTCAACAAACTTATAAGCTTTTATTTAATATAAAATCACGTTATGTTATCGAGTTTTCGTTATGCAATAATACTACAGAAATATTATACACACGTTAGCATTTCTTTTTATACGATAGTATATAAATTTTGATCGACGAAAGGAGCAACGAGTTGTACAATATCTCGTCTTGGCTCTTAAAACACGACTGAAGATTCCCGAGAGGGGTGTAACCACCCCACGAAACCACTGCTAAGACCTGGTCAACATTTAAATCATTTACTGGATAAAATTTACTATCAATTTGCGTACCTAATTTTTTATATATATTATGTGATTCATTTTACTTTTTATTTAAAAGTGAAATAATTACACCGAAAATAATATGTTACTTTTTTTTATAACATCGAGTGACGGCACGAACAAGTCGTGCGACAGATAGTTAGAGCTACACGCCTGTCCATAACAGTTGTAGTGCCACTCAGAGCTTTAAATCGCAAAGATTTTAGGGACACTGTGGCAAGCATTTTTGTATGCATGCCATCGATACGACGAGAAGAAGACTTCAGCTACTGTCACAGTTTATGACATAACGTAACCGTTCGGCCACGGGGGCAATTATAATAAATTGACGATGATTTAAAAACATTTAGTAGCAGAAGAGCTCGTTGTGAAAGAGGTCGTTCAAGGAAGTAACAATAATAATAACGCACCACCACCACCACATTGTTTAATATCAGTTATCCACATAAAACAGAACTCTAGTTATTATGAATTTCATCTCAAAGCAATCATAATCGCTTATCAATTGCAATCGCAGAATTGCGTAGACCGGAGTGGTTAAATCGGGACACAATCGACGACATCTTATTATCCCCCTTTCTTTTGCGCAGTTGGATTTTGAATAACGCCTCGAGAATTGAATTTAATAATGGTTTCTTTTTTGCTGCTGATGGTTTTAAATTGTGATTTCGTCCAAGTTTTATAGGATTTTGACTTTTGATATTTCTCTAAATTTACGAACACATATCGGTGGTTCTTTCTTGGCGGTATTTGTGTTGAGGTTCTATACCCATACATGATAGATTTATACAGACCGCTTAGTTTTGTTTATAGCTATACGATGACAAGCATTATTTTTCTATTTTGTTTCTCCATCGTCTAACCACTTACGCGATGCGCTCCTCCTACCGCAAAATGGCGATTTGGTTTCGCAAAATAGAAAAGAATTCAGTTTAAATACAAGTTATTATAAATAAAAATTATTATTCTGCATTGCTAAATAAATACCCTCCGTACTACCAACAAAAACATCTCAAATAAAATGCAGTAATACACCGCAAATCCTGCACTTAAAAAGCACTAATGAAATTTTTGGTGTACTTGGATAAATATGATAATATTCCGTTTGAGTGGTTCTAACGTTTACCATGAAATTACTCCTTAAAGTATAGTTTATAAACATTTATATTCAGTGTAAACTTAAAAAACCCTACTTACGCTATGTTTTCAATAAATAAACACCGAAATCGACAGCCCAAACAATAACACACACGATTGTCGTGTCGTATTTTTGAAGTTGTTTATTTTTTTTAAATGACAGACCCAGGCATTAAAAACTTTATAGTTTGCTAGAGTAGTTACCGAAATAGCAATTAATATTAGTTCTTTTACCTGTTATAACTTCGATATCCGATAAATCGGTATAAAATCATCACCTCTAGGTATGGTATGCGTCTGTGGCTGCATGTATCGCGTGAGCGGCTAAATATGTGGTTGTTCAATTTCGGAATTATCGGAATTTAAAGGCTAATATAATGGATTGTTACATAGATGTCGATTGGACCGGAGATATCGTCGACCGTAAGTCTACTACTGGTTTTGTGATTCGATTATTTGGTAACGCTGTGTACTGGAAGTCAAAGAAACAAATTGTTGAGACAAAGACTTCCACGTTTGCTGAATATATAGCGTTGTTATAAGCTGTAACTGAAATAACTTGTTACGTAGTATACTTGGTGATGTTTTTATAGCATTCGATGCTCCTGTAAGCATTTATGAAGATAATTCTGGTGCTGTAGCTATTGCTAGGTATGGTAATTTCACGACGAACTCGAAGCATATTGAATTCCATTATGTTCATGAGAATGTTAAGAATGGAACTATTGATATTGTTAAAGTTAATTCGGAAGATAATGTTGCAGACAGTCTCACTAAATCGTTAGGAAATATTACATTCTTTAAATTCTGGCAAATGTTAAATATAACTTGATTTGATATGCCATATTTGTAGTGTTGTTAATTTTATATTGTTGATTACTGTTGTCGTATAAATCTAAGGAGGCGTGTTGAGGTTCTGTACTCATAGATCATTGATTTATAGTGGCCGCTTAGTTTTGTTTATAGCTGTACGATGACAAGCATTGTTTTTCTATTTTGTTTCTCCATCGTCTAAATATGTGGTTGTTCAATTTCTGTTCTGGTGAATATATATTATTATAACTGATATCTATCGTCTTCTTCGAAATTCCAAACAATTTGTATAAAATTTAAAAAATTTCAAGTAAGTAATAAAACCTATTAATAGTTTATTTAACTATGTAATGTTGCTATATTTTTTTAACAGCATACCTTGTTGCCTATTCATTTATCGAATTGAAATAAAAAATTAAACTCTGTTCAAAAGAAACATTGTTAATTGCACCGGAAGTATGTGACAAAACCTTGAGCAAATCACCGGTGAAAGACGCGGGGGTGAGTTGACCTGCGGGGTGGGTCATTTTACTATCGCCGGAACTGGGCAAGCAAGGTCAAGGCCGCCACCCTGCTTCGGAGGCTTTATTGTGTGGTACAAATAGAAAACTTTAGGCACAGCGAACTAGATAAAACATTGTAAAGCGGATCATATACATTACGCAGTGAAACACTTTCACGTCTACCTTAGACGAACTTAAATTATCTTTTCGAAGTTAAACGACTTCTAACGTAGAACCGACTTGCAACTATTGTTATTCGGATAGTTGTTGGGCAGTTCAGTTAAAGAAGACGCAGTATAAGAGGCAATTACCTCAAAGTGTAAGTAAAGTAAGTTGACGACTTAAAAAAACATAATACACGTACATAAGACACATCTGACTATAACAGTATCAGAGACACAAGTTGACAAGTCTCAAGAAACCGAAACGCAGAAATGCTAACATTACTGCTTAGCTGCTGAAATAGGTAAAGTGGCAGTACTTCCCTGGACGAACTATTTCACAAGAAGCTCTACTGCTACTATATCGAATAGAGGAGGTCGTCTCAAGCCTCTTGTTCTTGAGGAGCCAAGTTCGCTTAAGCTTAAAACTCGGTAGTTACACAAAGCTGATGTTATCGGGGGTCGGCAGGGCAGATTAGATAAGACCATGCGAGTCAGGCAGCGATCACTATCATGGGAACAAGGGCACCAAATGATACTTTCACGTACCGGGCCGAGAAGGAAAGTTATACTAACGAGTTGAAGAAAATATATGTCTGATACCGATTAAGAATTTAATTATTTAAACAATAGAGGCTAAAGGGTTGCCAGTGTTTTGTAACTAGGCGTTATCATTGAACTGATTTTTTTTATATTATCACAAACACTAGAGGTTCTTATCAGCGTTATCATTAAGTCATAGATTTAATAATAAGCTTTAATAAGCTACAAATGATTAAAAAGAGTAACTAACTGTATTAAATCTGAATACAGAGAGTCGCAAGCATGCTTCCGGGAACTCTCGGTTCTGGAAATACCGGGAAATCCAGGTACTGGCGAGGTGCAGTCAATCCCGTCACTGCGATTATAGATTTGCGGTACTTCCGGTTGTAGCAAGGACCTACCTACCGAGCTATGAGTAACATAGCACACGTTACTATCATTACAATGCTTCTTTTAAACTCATTACTTAACTACAATGTGATTTTACGATATTATATTATGTTAAATTTAATAGCAATTATCTCTAAAATACATATTTTGCATAAAAACCTTTAGGTTGATTAGAGAATGAAGATTTTCTTTATTATTTACGGTATTGTTATTATGTAAATTATTAAATTGATACGTATAGGCCGGAAAAAATATACTTACAGGTCACAGGTTAAGCTTTTCAAGAAGTCGCTTAACATCAGGTGAGATTGTGGCCAAGCGTGTGTCTATTATATATTAAAAAAAAAAAAAGTACCGAGATTACCGGGAGTACCGGTACTGAATTCAGCCCAGCACTAGGAATCAAAATCTTAGGAACCGGACCAGTTCTGCAAGCCCTAGTCTCAAGGCTTAAACGTACAATCTGTATTTACAATTCCTAACCTTCAGCCATGGCTGAAGTTCTCGTAACTTTTACCAGATTGGCTAAATTGAATAACCATACAGCGGTACTTTGCTTTGTGACAGAAGCAATTCAACATTTCCAGTTCATAAGCGCGAGCCCAACGACGCGACGCCCCGTGCGTAGGTGGCTACCGTCTTCAACTCTCGCGTCAAAACGTCAAGAATGGAAAAACGAATTTGCCATTACCGCTGACTTACACTTTTGTTAAGTACTAAGATTTTACGTCATAAAGAATTACTGAAGGCGAGTCACTGGAGGGGAAGCGGGAATAACTGTTTCGCTAGACCAAATGGCTCAGGTTGCTATTAAATAACGTTCTTACAAAAAATATACGATACACTTAAGGAATGTGTCAATTTGTTACATGATAGGATGTAATTTATCCAATAATATAAAAACTCGAAAACTGCAAAATTTTGATCTTCAACTGCAGCCCTATAGTTATTACATTCACATTCATCCCAAAATTTGCAAATTGCTCGCCGGCTTAATGACACGCCGCGGCGCCTGCTGCCCCGACAGTCGCCATCGGGCGCTTGCCAACATCGAATCTATGTCTGTCGCCGTCTGTTCTTATTTTATTCATATTAATACTGAGCACGCGGGTTGTGGGACACGAGGGACGACTCCCCACAACCCATCTTCTAAAATCTAGGCTCGCGTCAAAATACTTACTCGCTTGAACACCCAGTTATGCATTATCCCAATGAAACTAAGCCAATCTGTTCGTAATCTTATTCAATGGCTTCGGCTCTGATGTAGCATAACGAACGGCAGTGCGGGCGGGGACTCAAAATTGATTATTACAAAATATTTCCCTTGGGGTTCCTTTGTACAATTGATATTCGCCACGTCCACGAAACTTACGCACGCGTATACCATTTCGACAATCACTTCACATCGTTCGGTACGGAGTGATGTATAAATAAGTTACTTAATATTTGGAACGATATTTTTGGGTACCGGCACTTTTTTCTAAGATCATTATTGTTTCTTAATTTTATTTTACATTGCATATATTAAGAATATAAAACTTTTTTTTTAGTTTATATACATATCTAAAAAAATATAATATGGAAGAGCGGAGCTTCTAACACAAATAATGATTACTTACAAGTAACCCCAACGCCGGTTGCTATAATTATTTCACCCAGTAATTTATTTACTGTTTCATTTTTTTATTAAAATATATTTTTTCAAACAACAACTCTTCGGGTTCTTTACAGGTCTCATGGTCACTAATCATTCTCAAAGTTGTAAACTGCTGCGGAAATTAATAATTTTCCGTAGTGACATAATTAAACTCGAAGGCAAAGGCGGGAAGCAAAACAATTTACCGTGTTTAAACTTCACTCTGAAGTTTTATCGAAATTAGTTCCCACTGCAGCGGAAACAAAAAGGAGCAATCTAGAACCAGCGCTGTAACAAATAAACCACAACGGGGAAAGCTATAATAATGACGTTGCGATGACGACGATTCACTGCGGGCGAGAGACTTTGAAAAAGATAAAAAAAAAACAGTTTTAAATATAGCAAAGCGTTAATTTACCGAAATTTGCAGATTGAACATGTATTCAATCCATAATCAACAAGAAGTGACATCATTTCAAATAACTGTTCCCAGGGTACACTGGTGATGTTGATGTTAATTTCTTTGACTAAGTTGGAGTAAACTGTGATAATACATACGCTAGTAAATTGCGAAATTCTGCTAAAAAGGAAACACATCTTCAACAAGCTAGAAGCAAGCTTTCAAGCACCAGTGGATGACCAATGCGAAACCAAGATTCTCTCTTATCGCGATCCCTACGGCGGGAATATATCGACCCGATGGCAGGAGATAGCGTTGACCAGTTTGAAGAACGGTTACACACGGAGACTTGAAGCAGTGACGCAAAGCGATGCACGTTTTAAATTAATTAACTAATTTATTTATTTAATGTCACTCTTAAATTTGCAAACAATTAACAATTAACTTTTGCATCGATGCCATTGCCTATAAATCGCAAGTGTATCGACACAATCGCGCGTTCGGAACGCTCGTTTTCATCACTACTAAATGTCGCCATGTATAACCACACTACGGCAATTTCAAAAACACAATGTTAAAATTTTCCCTGAAATTTTGAAGATTTTTTATAAAAAAGTTCGGAAATAAAAAACCGAATGATGGAAAGTGACGATGAGGTCCACGATGGAGAATGCACTCCTAAATAAATTTAAGGTTATCTATTATTTTCGATATATTTACTATTACATAGTCCTATGTAGAAATTAACAAAATGCAAATGTCATACAGTTTCCCTGCAAATTTGCTGTGTACCGGATAAATCACTATGGTAATAAAGGCAGCTCTAAAAGGCTTCACGAGAGTAGCTGGCGATTGCACTCCGAGCGGGCGAGAAGCTGGCAGCATTGTGATAAATTAATCCTATTACCGCCCCCTCGCAGCTTGTTTCTCGCCAACAGAGCCATTCGTGTAACAATTATTAGCATCCAGACACATCTGTTGATCCTCAGTTCTATGTAGAGTTTGTAAGTACATTAAACAACAGTCTAGTATAATCCGCTGTGCGAAAATTGGGACTACCTCTAGCAGGTTTTAAAAAAATGAACAGCGAATCCGTCTTGTCATAGCTATATCCCACGTTACAAAATTTCCCCTACTAAGAATTTTACGCATTGTTAGAATAGAATATATATTATGTTGTTAGTGTATATCATCATTAATTCATTGATACATCCCACTGCTCGGTATAGGTCTCTTCTCAGGCCAGGGAAGGCCATAGTACATAAATTCCGAAAAAGTCAGTGGTGCGAATTCGAGTTCAGATCCACGGTCTCTGTTTGAGAGGTGGTAGGTCAAATCATAATGCTTCCACGCAATAACAACACAAACAAGTAACGTAAATATCACAAGAGGTCTTTTTATGGAAGTGGCGAAGGGGAGATATTAAAAACACCTTCCAATATAACTAATTTAAATAATAATATGATATTTTATTCTACTTTTGTAGGATAAATAAATTACAAAAGTTTGTTTGCAAAACGTGAAGTAAATGTTTTAGGTTACAAAATTAGTAAGCCTTCGTCACAGAAGGATCATCCCACGTGTATTATAATTTATTTAACCAAAACTATTCTCGCAAAGTTCATTTTTAAATAAACATTACGCATTACGCACAACAAATTTGAATTAGACCCTTATCCACGCAGTTGCAAAATACTAATCATTCCCAGGACTATATTACTAACATTATAAACCACAACTACTGTTGTTGTTCCATGATTTTTAATTACATTCTTCTTTCGTACAAAAATAAAAATATGTTTCTACACCTGTATTTTAATCTGTCAAAATCAAAATTTTATTGTCTATGGTACTCAAATTATCAAAAAGAGAACGTCGTATTTTTGTTAATTAAAATAACAATGATATGACGCTACTCAACATCTCAAACAAAATGTAGAGCTACATTACGGTGTAAATGGCAAAGCGTCGGAACTTGTCTCGTCATATCTCAACGGTAGAATTCAGAAAGTAGACATAAATGGAGTGACTTCTTTGGGTTCTCCGGTAAAAATGGGTGTTCCGCAGGGCTCAATACCTGGACCTTTCTTATTTCTGATTTATATTAATGATCTGCCATTCTTTATTAAGGACCATTGCGAAATAGTATTGTTTGCTGATGACACATCCTTGATTTTTAAAACAGACAGACATGACATTAACTATGACCATATTAATGATACCCTCTCTAAGGTAGTTTATTGGTTTAATGCTAACAATTTATTGCTTAATGCCAAGAAGACAAAATGTGTTAAATTTGAATTACCTAACGTACAATAGACTAGTCCAAGCATAGAAATAAACGGAGAAAAGTTAGACCTTGTTAATAAAGCAGTCTTCTTGGGAGTGACCTTAGATAGTAAACTTCAATGGTTTCCACATATATCTTCCCTGGCCAGCAGATTAAGCTCCGCTGCATACGCAGTCCGCAGAATACGTGAGCTTACAGATGTTAGTACTGCTAGACTAGTTTACTTTAGTTACTTCCATAGTATAATGTCCTACGGGATTCTCATGTGGGGTAAAGCGGCAGATATTCAAACTATATTTGTATTACATAAACGAGCAATTCGTTCTATGTACCGTCTAGGCTCTCGGGTTTCTCTCAGAGAAAAGTTTAAGGATACTGGTATCATGACTGTGGCATCACAGTACATTTACTCAAATATTTTATATGCCCGTAAAAATATACATAATTTCAATAAGAAAGAAGATATCCATAATATTAACCTTAGAGCTAAGTCCAAACTCATGGTACCACGATTTCGTTTAACCAAGGTAAACAACTCTTTTATGGGGAACTGTATACGTTTTCACAATAAGATTCCGGAGCATATTACGTTTATCATTTCCTAAGTTTAAAAACTACATTAAAAATATTTTGATCGAAAAGTCATATTACGAAATTGAAGACTACGTGTTAGATAAAGATGTATGGAAAGACGACATGGCTCCAGAATCCACACAAATTTGATTCAAAGTGTATTCCATCGCATTTAAGTTTATTTGAAAAGAGCAATCCCTAGAGTTTCTTGCTCGTTCTTCTCAAGGAAGTCAGCGTAGTGAACGAGCAGTAGCTTAATATAATGTAATGTAAATGTGACGTTTTCAAGTGTAAATTTATTTTACCTATGGAATAAATGATCTTTGACTTTGACTTTGACCTTTTTTACCTGCCTCCTAATTGGTTAAATTGCCCTAAAGTCTTGCAACCGGGCTATAAACCTTTTTTAAAAAAAAGATTGGTTAAAATATAAGCTGTGCTTGGGCACTTCTATTCTCTTTTGTTTTTTTCGATTGTAGCGTTTGTTTGGCTTTCTTTCGAGTTTGTTGTCATGGATTGTTAACAAAATACACATTAAACATTGTTTGTTTCGTTATTTTATTTACTCGTAGAAAAAATATTGTATGCAATGATTACATAATTAGGTCTTAAAATCTCATGTCAATTACTTAGGCCACGAGGCTTCAACTTTAAGAACCCTTATTAGGCAACGAATGCATAAAAAAAAGTTCGCTCTAAACGGTGATAGCTCTGTGCGGTGACAAAAGAAAGATTCAAAACGCAGGAACGGTGGGTGTGGTCGGGGACGCTTGCACGCTTTACCTACCAAACACAAATTGTCAGATAGTACAACAAAAGCCTAAGTTTGTTGTTGGTAAATTTACACTTTGTTATAAGTCATGGTACAATAGTTGTTGTTTATGACGTTAGGAATATAGTCTCGAAATGCTGCTAGTATTTTACATAAATAAACCTGTATAAAGATGAAGCATACAGAAAGTGATTTTCCGACCTAGTGAGTAAATGTTGTTGTTTTGCTAACCTAATATAAAAGTTTAGAAAGGAGTTGCTTGCGTCTGGAATAACATATGAATACTTTATCTTCGTAGAAAAATGTATAAGTGAAGAAAGGGCGTTTGTCTATGTGTTTGTTTGTCGTAGTCATTGACTTACAAATAAAAGGACGACGGGTCTAATACAAAAACCACGAAAAAAATGTCCCAAGTCAACCTATTTAAACGTAGTGACATGTAAAGGAATATGAAAAAGCTAAAACGTTGAATTTAAATTGTAATGTCATCGCAGTACTGTCTAATTTTGCTTGCTTCGCTGTCAGGCGAACAAACGGAGACTAAAGCGCGAATGACGCTCTGTATACGATTTTAACGCCCTATAAGTTCGGACACTTTTTAGTGCGGACCCGACGTCCATATAATTGTAAGTCAATGGTCGTAGTGTATATCGTAGCTCCCAAACTGAAAAACTGGTCTCAAAGTGGTGTTTTCATTTGAAGGCTAATTTAGTTGGGATGATGATGAGGGATAATTCGTAGCTACGTTGATGAACATTTGCTAAATTTTAAGATCGCCATATCGTCATCTTTGTATTAATAAATATAACAAACTAGTGGAGTATTATACAAAAAGTTATTGAATTTTTTTCGATACAAATTTAAACACAGTTAATAGCGACATCTCTAGCCAGGGCTTGGTAGCTATAAAGTTACCTAACTGAGTGACGAAATACTTTCATAGATTTCTCATAGACAGCATTAAGGCTAAAAAGTCGTTGAAAAACCAAATACAAAGATGCAACAACAAGCACGTAGCAAGAGAAGAGTATAAGAGATTAGTGAGGTCCACTGGTTCGTTCTGTGGCTTAGTTGGCATAGCGTCTGGCACGGTTTGCTAGAAGACGTCGGTTCGAATCCGGCCGGATCGCTCTATGTATTAACAATTGTAACTAGTGGAGCAATTTGACAAAAAAATATTGAATTTTAATTGTATACAAACGATGCAAACGCGATGCAGTAGCTAATTGTCTACCTTTACACACAAGCGCGACGTTAAGCTGCGATGCAAATGCGCGACTGCATCGATGCAATCGCCTATAGAACGCGCGCTTGCATCACTGCTGAAAGTGTGCAACCACTCTTAGGGTCGTATTCTAGAACTCTACTCAATGCTCAAGTCAGGATTTGAACAGACTTGAGTGTGATTTCAAGCACTGGAAATACGACCCTAATGGCAAGGACTTGAGTATGATTTTCAGTGCTCACTGCAATACTCAAGTCCTGACTTGAGTATTGAGTAGAGTACTGGAATACGACCCTTTGAGCTCATCAAGTTACACATTGACGAATCTTGTTCCTTGGCACTGGAGGAGATATTCGAACAAAAGTGTGCAGCTTGATGTGCTGGTGACTCTACACTGTTTGAAACTCTTTAATTAATAAATACATGAGCGTGAAATTGTTGCTTTGAGGATGTATTTTTTATCCAACCTATGAAAGCAATAGAGAAATAGAGAGGCAGGGGGGTTTGACCTCGCCGAAGCTCTTCAACCTGTACGTAAACGAGCTGATCGTTGGACTCAGCAGTAAGCCTGTCGGATGTCGTATCGACGGCATCAGCGTAAATAACATCAGTTATGCCGACTATATAGTGCTGCTGGATCCAACGGCGGGTACAAGTACTCACGGGCTTGTATACAATTGTGTCAAGAGTGAGTTTATGATCTTTGGGATCCCCGGTAGTGTGATGTCTTATGAACCTAAAATAAATCTAAATGAGGTGGCGCTAAAGAGGGTAAGCAGATTTAAATATCTAGGACATTACTTGGCGGAGGATCTTAGAGACCAAACTGACATTGATCGTGAACGCAGGGCGTTGGCTGCCAGATGTAATATGTTGGCACATAGATTCGCCCGCTGTAGTGAGGAAGCCAAAATAACTTTATTCAAGGCGTATTGTCAATTCTTCTACACAGGTGGTCTATGGGTTAACTATACGCATAAGGCACTCGGCGCCCTGCGCGTTCAATATAATAACGGTTTCAGTACGCTGTTGGGACTGCCGCGACATTGTAGCGCATCGTCGATGTTTGCTCAAGCGGGAGTAGACTACTTTTTTGCTGAGATGCGAAAAAAGACGGCGTCACTACTCTCTAGACTACGTTCTAGTCCTAGCAGCATCCTGAAAGCTCGATGCGCCGATGCTTCGTCATTTCGTCCAGGTTCTGGTGAGGTGATGGGATAATCGGCGGTGCCTCGAGCGTAATAATGTGTGTTTTTATGTTTTGTGTTTTGTCTCTGTGTTTACTAACTATAGTCATAAGTTTAAAAGTGTCTGTATTTTACTAACAAGTGTGCCTTGGATGCCAAATAAATGATTTATTAATTATTATTATTATTAATAAGAAAATATATATTTTCGGGTCAAAAACGTAAGAAGTTTTGAACGGTGGATGCAGTTTCATAACCGACGAGGACGCGACCCGGAGCCTTATCAAAACAATTTTATATGGGTGCAAATCATCCATCTCGCTGGAATTCCTTGTTTGGTAATTTTGCTAAATAACCGGGGGATCCTTGAGATATTTTATGTTTCTATTTGTTTTCTGATGCCAAGGACATAGACGGTTAATATAACAAATATTTCAAGTAACATCTTCAATATTTGTATTGTCTAGTAATAATTATTACTAATCAAATAAGCATGTTTAATATAGTAAAATCGGGATAGATGGCGCAGTGGGATAGGTGTCTCGTTTTCAAAAAACCTAACTTCCCCAAATCGCAACAAAGAATAATTAGTTTAAATACGGAGTATAGACACCACTCATCAAAGTTCCTGCGGGGCTTCGTGTGGAATAGACGCATTTGGCTTGTGCATGCGTTTATCTCCGCGACGGACATGACAAACGGTTCAAAATTTCAGACGCAAGTATATTTACTGTCGCATAACTTTGTAAGTTGTAATAAATTCCGTTTTATTTTTATTATAACTATACACTGGTGCATTAACTGCGCACCTAAGTGTTAATAATCGCTTTTTTGTACATAGCTTAGTTAAATAATAAAAGTGCATCTATCTATATCGAATAGGATAGTCGCCTCGATTTTTTTCGGTATAGGTGGCCTTTGAGGCAAAGGACAAGACACACTTTATTACTTACTTACTTACATACATTATTTTAGTGAAAAAGAAAATTTTTGTATAGAATGTTTTGACAGCTACAAAAATACGAAGTGAAGTAGGTAGTAACTTTAAATATGTCTATATTTATTATTAAAGATTGAATATGTATATACAATATATTAAAGGTTACAAATAAAACATTTTATTATGAATTTTACTATTCTATTCTGAAGGGCATCTATTTTTCTTAGTCGGTTAGACTAAGAAGGACCAGTCAATACACGTCAATCAAGCGTGACCATGAGGCCTGTAAAGGGTCCGAAACGTCGATTTGTTTGAAAAAATAAATATACGCGATTAAAATCCGGAAAAATAGTTACATTTCCTATACATATTTAATATTTGATTACCGATCAAAGGTGATTCCGTTTGTTTTGTAATTAGATGTTAGTGGTTGATGGTGTGAGATAGCCCCCCATTGTTAGAGATATATATTATGTTTATTACAATAAATACAGACTGTTTTTGGAATATACGGAGACGTACACACAGGTCAGTTGTTGGCGCTGTACTATTTCAACTTTCTAATTTGTGCAAACGAGAGTTGATACTTAAAAGTGATATAAGGCTCATTTGCCTGATAAGTTGCCAGCGATAGATGACCCTCATTTCATCTCTATTTCTGGTTATATACTCGATGCTTCAGGTTATAATGAAGTTTGGAGTATTCTAAAGAAATACAGCAGTCTCCTTAATATACAATTTTAAACAGAGAAAGACTATACTATACTAATGAAGAAGGTGCTTGCAATGCTTTTCTGTTACTAAACGCAGTCACCGTAACAGCATGAGATAGTAATAAAGTTAGACAGGCATCGTAAATCGTCAATGATGTCGTAGTTTCGAACGAGCAACGCGAGATTCCGCCGCTCGTAAAGACTTCACGGCGGGAAACAGTAAAACATTCTTATTTAATTAAATTACCCATGAAACCATTGGATAAGTCAGAAGTTAGTGCTCTTTGTAGATAAAAGTGCTTTTTTACTTCTCATGCTCGTAAAGTTTGTCCCTCGCGTAAGTGGGCTTAAACTTTAGGGGCTGTAGTTTTTGCTTTTTAAAACGCTTCTTAAGACCTTCCGGAAGGCGGCATGACAACATACCTAAATTGAAAAAAAAAGGCTCGCTGGTGGTATAAATAACACAAATTCCTGCCTTTGTGTTATACGAATGTGAAATTAAAAATAACAATAAGGGAATTACATAGCGTGAAGATGCCAGAGGCACATATTTATGTCAAGCATAATACAATTGTTTTATTCTATCATTAGGAAAGCGAAAAGCAAAATACTTTATGGCCTTATACATTCTTTATTCACTGTCGCATTGCGCGTGAGTGTCTCATGTCAAACGAGTGATATTTATTGGCCAAAGTATTAATTATTGTTTTGTAGAAAAAAACCGACTTCAAAAGTTTGTAGAATTACACCTATTTGGGAAGTTTTATTGGAATCGGGTACGGGAAGGTGCGCGAAACCGAATTCACCCGTAGTTTGCCACACTTGGAGGTTTTTTTCAAATTTAAGTGAGATCTATATGAGGTACCTTCTTTCCAACAAAAAAGAATCGTCAAAATCTTGTAAAGACACTCTTGTGGTACAATAAAACAATCCTCGGATTTTTATTTATTTATTTTGTCTTTAATTCAGACCACGGGGTCCATAAATTGGTCAGTAACAGTTTTCTTAGTGACTATGTTAGTAAAAAAATTAAACAAACAAGAGCAGACATAATACTTAATACTAATATTTAATGGTGTTTGTCAGCAACTTTTTTTTCTCACAAACACCTTTTGCTAACAAGCACCTGAAGGAAATGGCGCATAATGGGGGAATCCTATCTCCCTACCACTGTCGTCAGGATGGGGTTGGCGCTGGCCCGTAATCTGCAGAGCAGCGAGAGATTTTAGAGTCTAAACGATTACATTATTACAACAATTTCGATAGTAATAAGTTACTATTTTAATAATTACTTTTCGTTCACATAATAGTGATATACGTGTTTTATGGATTTTCTGTCGGTTATATAATTATAAATATGTAGATATAAGTATAGTAAAACGGAACGCACCCGTTTTATAAAAATAAAAATGTCACTTTGACAGAAGGCCGCAATTTGGAGTCAGTCAATATATTTGTATAGTCACTAAAAATTATCATAAGTTTAAAAAGTATAATAAACATCTTGTGTTCCCAAAAGTATTTTTTTAATACAAACTAATAATAATACATGGCGCAGCCGTTCTAAAGAATTTACGCACAAATAATATATGGTGGAAAGAGATTTCGAAGAAACAAACATGGCGGGCGTGGAATACCGCATGCCCGCACCTCTCGATCTAGACAATTTAGATCAGTTATATCCACAATGGAAGCGATTTATAGCAAGCTTCAAGATTTTTGTGTCTGCAGCGGGTCTTAATAAGGTAGTAGATAATAGAAAAGCTGCCATTTTGTTGAATTGCATTGGTCAACCTGCACAAGAACTTTTCTTCAACACCTTGAAAACGGGAGATGGAAACGAGACACTGGAAGAAGTCATTGCAATTTTCGAAGAACATTTTAAACCCAAGACGAACGAGATAATAAACACGTTTCTTTTTAACAAGCGAATTCAAGAAGACGGAGAACATTTTGATGTATTCTACACGGAGTTACGAAAAATTGCGCAAAATTGCAATAATGTTATATTATTATATTAATACCATTGACTTACAATTATATGGACGTCGGGTCCGCGCTAAAAAGTGTCCGCACTTGTAAGGCGCTAAAATCGTATACAGAGCGCGACACTCCGCTTTAGTCTTCATTTGTTCTACGGACAGCGCGATACTGCGATGACATAACAATTTAAATTTCGAATAGGTTGACTTGGGACATTTTTTTCGTGGTTTTTGTATTAGACCCGTCGTCCATTTATTTGTAAGTCAATGATTAATACCATTATAGGTTAGTAGTATATGACACTTATCAACTGCTCGAAGTGTCACAATGTCGAATTTGTGTTTTTATCTTAAATTTTGTTTTTTTTATTATTCTTAACTGATTGTGTTAACACTGCACGGCTACTATTGCCTATCTACCACGCATAGGTCCCGGGCTCGATTTCCGGACAGGGGTGACATATTTTTATGAATAAATGTATTTATTTCTCTTGTAAGTTTGGGCGTAGTTTATGGTTGTCTATGTGTGTCTCCATGGCACCCGCGATATGGGTTACCCTAGTGCGGGGCCATGAGTGTAAAAATATGCATATCTTATTTAACTTAAATTCTATTAACGGTTAACTGTTTTCTTACCTTTGTTATTGAATATATATTATGTTGTACAATAAGTACGTACCCTCTAAGATAAAACAAAAAAAAAAGTGATATTATAACAAGTAAGTTATTATCATGACAGAAAGGAGTACAACATAAATGAATAGATTATTTTTTTGCGACATAAGACAACGTAGTCAACATACTGCTAATACATATAATATTAAATTTATTACACACGTAATTATGAATAAGCAGTAAGCACTTCCAACTACGTCCGGATCACAACAATAACATAATCACCTAAATGTCCCATACTGTGTTCTTGTCTACACTGTGTCGCAATACGCTGTAAAGCGATTGATTGGACCGTAATAACTCGAGCAAGTAAACAACGGACATCAAAATTTGATGTCCGCCTTTGATCGCCCTCGGCCGTTGGCCCTCACCGCTCCAAGGATAATCTGGAAGTCAAGGAAACAACCAAACATGGCTATTAATATTAAACATGAACTCGCCTGACCTTCGTTTATTGCTTCCAAATATATAATTTTATATAATATTCATGATTTCTCATAGATGGCTCTACGGCAAAAAGATATATTATACAGGGTAAAGGCAGCAGCAGTCAGCCTTTTACCGAGTTTCACTTTTGAATATTAGTTATTCGTACAGAGTAGGTCGGATAAAAAAATGTACCACATAGTTCGATCAATCATTTATTATAGTTTTAATATAAATAATGTACCAAATAAAAATCTTCAGTACTTTTTTACTTTTTCCCAATAGTCAGCCTCTAAAATCCAATAAACAGCCTCTGTGTACCCTGTACTCAGCCTCAGCACTTATCAAAAATAATGAGATCAAAATCAACAATAATTATAATTAGTTATGTGATAATCAACAAAATAATAGGTATATCATTAATTTTTTGTTAAATTATTAACAAAAAATTAAAATTATAAATTAAATTAAATTAAATAAAAAAATAAAATTAAATGGTTTAGAATCGTAAATAAGATATTATTCTTATTTTTTAATTCAAGGTAAAAGTGAAATAATCTTTTATTCCATATGTAATTTTTTTACACTTGAAATAGTTATTTTCACTTCTCTAGCTCGGAAAGGCTTTCTTTCTCTTTACAAATCAGCGCGCAAAAAGCATTTCTTCCACGCTAGCGTAGTAAAGGTTTTTGAAATTCGAACTTGACGCTGGACCGTGGTGCATCTAACTTTTTCTTTCGATGAAAAAAAAGATAATGTCACGTTCAACAACGCGATTTGTCGTATATTACATAGTTACGTAATATAAATCCGTTATATTTTATTTTTATTATTGTTGACATTAAATTGACAGTGATAACTAATTGTATTCTTTTATCGAGTTCTTAGGTTTTCGCGATTGTTACACATAGGAAATGAAACTATTTTTCCGGATTTAAATCGCGTATATTTGTTTTTTCAAACAAACCTTTTTGTTTTGTTTGAAAAAACATATATACGCGATTTGAATCTTGAAAATGTATTCTTTTAATTATTTTAATTTGTCAAAGAACTAAAATAATTTCAATAATCACTTAATCACACAAAATAAAAGCACAAGCAAGAATAAAAATTGATGAGGTGTAAATTCAGAAAGCATCCGAAGATAAACTTTTTCTTATAATTAAAAAAAATACTGATGATTTATAGTTCAACTGTTTTTCTTTCATCTAACATTTTCCTTGCTAGGGACGTGAAAAATTGTGTGTTTCGCTCGGCAGCAAAGTTGTAGTTATTTGTTATCATCGAGTATATAACCAGAAATAGAGACGAAATGTCATTTAATTTGTTTGAAAACTATTCTGCCATACCATTACCGTGACAACTGCTCTGCGATTAGCTAGCCCGAGTTCGAAACAATTGACGGGTGTCGTCAACTGTTTCATTTCAAATCGACCAGTTAACTTGAGCTTTGCTGTAATGGACGAAAATTGCAAAATTACATATTTAATATTTAGTTACCGATGAAATGTGATTCCATTTGTTTTGTTATTAGATGTTATGCTGTTTTTCCCACACCACCGAATAGAACAGCACGGCATTGTTAGGGATACTATCTTTATTACAATAAATGCAGAATATTTTTTGGAATATACGGAGACGTACACACAGGTAAGTAGTTGACATGTCTATATTTCAGTGCAAACGAGAGTTGATAATTATAAGAGCTGTATCGCTAATGTGTTACCAGGAATATATGGCCCTTATTTCGTCTCTATTTTTGAAAGCAATGCAAACAATCCCGAGCATGTTTGAGAAAATCACATTTCCCGCTCGCAGTGTTTTGTTATTGCAATATATTTTCTCCTACCTCGTCGGGCTTGGAGCTGTAAAACATTGCGACGTCTCTTCAAGTGCGAACTGTCGCGCCCCTTGTCAAATAATAAGAGTAGCTACAGCCGCGTAAATGGGCTTTTTGCTTCTCATTCAGCCCTCCATATTCTGCGACCTAGTACAAGTGTACGCATTGACGAGTACTTACGTAATGGATATTTATGGGTCACGAGGACGTTGTTTACCTTGCCTTAGCAATGTTGTGATTCAGTTCCAACGGGCAGAATGGACTTTATTGCTGTGGGCACAAAAGTCAGTCTTAGTCAGTCTTGTTAACAATCTTCAGTCTAACAATTAATGAACCTTATTCTTTTCTCAACAAATACCAGAATCTGATGGCACTTAGACAATTTTAAATTTATAGTTGGCAACATCATAATAATAGGAAAAAATGTACTACATACTTCATATATCTTAATTGTCCAGAATTGATCTCACCTCGTGCATGTTTTAAGATCTGTATAAATTTGTGTGTGAGAAAGGTAAGCAATTTCTGACACATTTTAAAATTAAACAAGAATATATCAATTACATTGTGGGTGATACATTTATTTACGTTTGCAGTTTGAAGTAACTCGCATTTATGCGATTTATCTTTTTTTTACCACTCTGTTGTCTACACACTGTAGTCTTGCCGATTAGTACCTGCATAAGTACATTGGTACCACATACATTGATTTGGCATCATTAATAATTCAAAGATCAAGTTTATTTACTTCTACTAATCGGCAAGATTTGAGACCCGCTTCTAAATCGTGAAATGTGACGTAAATGCACCTAATTCATCGCTGATTTTGCGATATAAACATTATTGCAATGTTTTTCGCTTGAGATTGGAGGGGATTCTCAGTAATTTTGCTACAAAATCGTTATTTTAAAGTGAAAAAAGTTTAGCAGACAGCTATTTGACACAAGTAATATTTTGAATTGACATGTGAGAAGTTAACATTGCAAGGTGAAAGTTGTTCGGTTTTTCTAATATTTAGTGCCATGAGATTCTGGTACACCTGTGTCACATTTGCTTAGATGCTTTTCTTTGCCTACCCAAATCACATAAATAGTATTTACATAACCGTTGCATAATTAAGGTTCTTTAAGTGGAAGACTTGTGGCCTAAGTAATAGGCCCGACATTTTAAGATCCAATTATGTAATGATTGCATGAAATACTTTTTTTACAAGTAAACGAAATAATGAAACACAAATAATATTCAACAAACGAACGATACAGAGCAAAAACCGAGGGGACAAAAAAGTGGTGGGGCATATTATATTTTAACCTTGGAGGATGGAAATAATCTATCCAATGCAAAGCCTTTAGGCCAATTTCGTGTCATATTTGATATTTTAATTAACACAAATACGACGCACTTTTGTTTTAAATTCATTATAGTTCTGATTTAATTATTTTTTTCTGTTCGGTAGCGAGTACCATTGATAATTGAAATGTGACTCAGAACTAAAAAGAGCGCCTTTCTAATATGGTTTGTACAGGAGTAGAAAAAGATCATTACTAAGTTCTCACAAGTTAGCGCAGGTTACATCACCAAATAATTCTTCCGCCTTATACAATTGTGTGTTCGCTGAAAATAAATTCACCTCGGACGCAAACTTTTCCCATCTAACTCAAGGTACTATGTTCGGTATTCACCAAAGTTTCAATAGTGCGACCCTGATTTCACCATTGTTCTTATTTGAGAAGTTTATTGAATAGCCGTTCTATCATCTTATTTACAGTCATTGGACTCAGTATCCTTCCCCAAAGAACGTTACAACGATCTATCTTGTGCTGCTTGCATCCAGCGGATTCCCGCAAACTTTACTAGTTCATCGGGCCACTTTGTCTGCCCACACTGCGTCTTCTACGTCGTCTTTGACCCCATCGGCTATTTGTTCTGCGAGAATATGTCCTGCCTACTGCCACTTAAGCTTTGCAATTGTTTGGGCTATGTCGGTTACTCTAGTTCCATTGATGATTCGATCTCCCAGTGAATCTCCGAGCACTGACACTTCCATTGCCCTTTGGGTGACCTTGAGCCTTCTTATGAGGCCCAAATATCATTTACTGTAACAAAACTGCCGTAAAGTATTAAAATAACGTAAAAGTTTGAAGATAATCGTTTAAACGTTGACAGTGCCGTAGTGAACATCGAATTGGGTTATATTTAGATACACGCTCAAGCAACAATAGCTGCAATCAATGTGATGCATGTCTCTCGGGACGTGGTGCTGTTGGATGCGAGGACGCAATCTATATAAGAGCAACTCATTCGATTACCAGCACTTGTCCTTTCATGGAACTCGAGTTTTGTCATTACACCCTTTTTACTGGAGCACTATCTTGAACAGATGCTTTCGAAATTGGATTGGTCTTTTATGTTTTTGGTCTATACGAAAACAAGAAAATTTCCCCATCTTCAAACAAGTGGAAGCAAATTCTTCGATATCAAGAATTCACGATGTCAGATGATCAGCTGTGGAGCTTGATCCCACGATAACTTTATGCGTTTGTTTGTGTGTCATTGCCATTGTCATTGTCACACGTATTTCGAGGTTTGTAAACCTTCTTCGGCGTGCAGGTTTCAACACGATGTTTTCCTTCACCGAAAACTCATGGTAAATTTCAAATTGAATTGTGATTTCGAACGGCTTGAGAGGCGGTAGGTCAAAGCATTAGGCTACCGCGGCATTTTTTTTCTCAAATCCTTAGGTTTTTAGTATTCATTTTAAGTAATATTTCGCTTTAGTAAAACAATGGCAGCACAGTGACAAAAAGGTTGCTTTTTAATTGAGAGGATGACGTTCAAATCCCTGTGACGTACATACCCTATGGCTGCCAACAAATGGACTGCACATATCTATTAAGATCAAATTTTGTGTATTAAATCGTGGAAGCCTATTGGTTTTATCTACCATCTCTCAAGCAGAGAGCCGTGGGTTCGAACTTGTACTTCTGAGCTTTTTGGAGTTTTTTTTATGAATTTTATTATTAATTTACCATGAGCTTTTCAGTGAAAAAAAACATCGTGAAGAAACCCAATGCAATCCAATGTGTGAACTGCCCAATATGCATTCGGCCCACCGCGTGGGCTAAATGTCATTATTATTTACTATTATTATATTTATTTGTCCATTTGATATGAATCTAACTTGAGTTAAATTTCAAAATGAAGAATAACCTTGTATTTCGGTTAGTTATGTGCACATACCTAACAATAATGATATACAAGATTATTCTCAGAATCTGCTCCACGTTAAATCACTGTAGTACTAGATAATATAGAAATAAAGAAGATAAGATAGAAAATTCCCTACCACTGACAAATTTTGTGAAAGACGGTTCGGTTGATTATGCGCCGCTAGCGTTTTTCACGGAATATTGTATAATCGAACTAGCAATTGATATTAAATCACAGTTTCACAGAAATGCGCTGAAACCTTTTATCTCCGCACCAATTCCCACATTCAACTCGTTTCAAGTACCTTCTTATCTTTTGATGACGATTCTATTAACTTTCCTCGAACCAAACTCTTCTCGAAAGCTAAAAGAAAATATTAAAGGAGTTAGAAGCCACTGAGTGCTTTTTAATCTTTATAACACTTACTGTTTCTTCTTTGTAGAAATCGTATAAAAGAAACACGCCACGTCGGGTTTTTATAATAGGTTTGTAGTCTGCACAGTTAATTCTATAATTTTATTAAAGGAGTTGCGTTCTAATGAACGTGTGTATCGCGATATAAGTTGCGTGTTAAAAATGTGTTTACCCTTAAACACCGCCGATGATTTCAACAAACAGTATACAAAATATCGTTATTTCTGAGTTACTCCAAATGATGTCATAAATTTTACGGCAGTGGTAACATGCGAAGTTCGGTTAAGAAAAAGTTTCGAGGTTATTGCTGCCAAAGTGCGATCTTTGCTTATATTCATTCGCTAACATTGGTAAGTTCTTTGACCTTCTTTACATTCTTTTATGCCATAACAGTCAACCGTGGCCATGGTACTCTAACTTACATCCTACTTGTCATTTTAGTAGCAGTAGAGCTCTACTGCTCCAGGGGTCAGCATTGCTGTGTCCCGGTTTTGAAGGGTACGACTGCTGGTGAAAGTACCGGCACGTGGGATCTGTTAACTTATGTCTCAAGTTGAAAGGCGTAGTGGTAGTACCCCTCCGATCTTTGAGAATTAAAAGTTTTTGTCGGATAAAGATTCTGTTCTGTAACGAGAGTTATTTATAAAGAGAGTTTTAAAAAAATAGATTGTCGTTAAAAGAAACGTGATCACTTTACAAATGAATATTCTTGGTTTTGTTTAGATTTCTATATAGTCATTATATAAATATATATTTTTATATTTATATAATACTCGTAAAAAGTACGATTGCATGGTGGCTAACTTGACTATAATGCCCATAAATATTATCCTCGGGTCTTTTTCTTTCCATTATAGCCGTGGTCGGTAAGGCGTTTGTTTTTATTTGTAGCACGACCAAGCACGACATACTTCGTTATATAGGTCAGATTCAAGTCCTTGAGGTTACTTAAGTTCTAAATTAAAACGTTTGCCTAAAATGTTATGTAATACGTGGTACTTATATATTTATTATTAAGAATTTCTTATAATTGATTTTAATTACTTTCTGTATAAAAATTTAGCAATTTTTTTTACTTTCCATCATGGCTGTATGCGTCTTTGCTTTTTACAACATTTTAATTCGAGTTTTATTATCTATGGAACAATAGCTGGCCATCAATTGATGAAAAAAAAACAAAAGTCCCACTATTTGCAAAATCCATAATTGTTGTGTTGTGAACATTGACTTACAAATAAATGGACGACGGGTCTAATACAAAAACCACGAAAAAAATGTCCCAAGTCAACCTATTCGAAATTTAAATTGTTATGTCATCGCAGTATCGCGCTGTCCGTAGAACTATAAGACTAAAGCGGAGTGTCGCGCTCTGTATACGATTTTAGCGCCTTACAAGTGCGGACACTTTTTGGCGCGGACCCGACGTCCATATAAATGTAAGTCAATGGTTGTGAACCATATTTTATTCATACAAGAAATAAACATTATATTTATTTCTCCGCAAATGTGATGAAAAACATTGTATGTATCACGGTCGATAAAAAAATATAAAACGAGTTATTAAAGCCCTTACACAATGTACTATTTATGGCAGGGGATTATCTAATTGAAAAACGGCTATCCGTCGACGAAATACATATACAGACAAATACATCGGTCCTCTGCGACCATGTGCGGTCAAAATGGAAATTATTAAGTTACATAATTCCTTAAATGAACACAATTTACCAGTTAAATATAAATATTAGACTATATCACATGTGTTGCTCTGATCCCATAGTAGGTAGCTAAAGCACTTGTGTTATATAACAACGAAGGTAGCACCCGAGACAATAAAGAAAAATGTTAGTTTTTCTACATTGACCCGGTGGAGATCGAACCCGGGATCTCAGAGAAGGCGACTCCGTGAAAACCGATGTGCAAACATTCGACCTAAGCCAGATATTTTTTTAGAATTTAAAAAGGGTACAATTTTCTTAGCTTGAACGTAATTGTACAGAACTACTGTATTCAGTTTGACTTGAAACGAGTCTCAATTGGACAAAAGGTTATAAAAAAGTTATTACAAATTGTGTAACAAAAATTTGTGAAGCATTTTTTAAATTTACATTTCCTTTTTCATGTTTAATTTTTAATTCAATTTTCTTTTAATTAAACGGTAATAATTCATAGTCCTACTAATTTTCAACAAAATGGAAGTACCTACTTTTTTTAAATCAAAGATTTTTATTTTTAGCGTCAACGGAGGCACCGTTGACGAAAGGCTACCATCAGAAGTTTCGAAATCGATTCTTGGACCGGGAGAAATATTTGTATACTGGACTACATTTATTTCTCTCGTGAGTTTGGGTGTAATTTGTGGTGTCCATGGCACCCGAGATACAGGGTTTCCCGAGTGTTATCATTATTAATTATTTTTTTGAACGTTAATATGCATTCGGTTAATAAAAAAAAAACCTTAAAAAATTTTAAATGTAAAATATTGTTTCGGCATTGTAGGTCGTCGTAAAACGTGAATTAACCTGTTGATCAATATTAACAATTTACCGAATTACACATGGGGAATGAAATATTTTTTCGGATATTTTCATCGAGTAAGGACTTAATCTCTCATCCGTTACGTTGCGTCACGTAATTGCGTGCAATGAAAGACGTTTCATTCATTCATCCAATAATCGGTAACGTATCCCCGACCCAAAACTTATTGAATTGAGATTGAGGCAGCGACAATAGAATTCTTTTCGTGGTATTCCGGTCAACATGTATTGCTATAACAGCGGATAACACAAAGTATACTTAGATAGAATCCAATTCCGTGCAAGGTTCAGCACATTTGACGGCAAGGTTACCCGAGAAAGGTTACAAGGCCTCTTTAACGGAAAATATTTTTGAACTGTACACCTACTCTTGCTTTAATATCGCATTACCCTGCTAACACGAAACCACCTTCCGAGTGAAAGTGAATGGTGGGATACTTTTAAGGTGGATACCACGTTTTTGTTGATTTTGCTTATTATATCAAAACAATAAAAGACACAAAATAATGTGGAAGTAAATTTTTAGGAAAATTTTATTTATCGTATTAAATATTAAACAACATCACGTACGTTGCTATGATCCCAAAGTAAGTAAGCACTTGTGTTATGGAAACCGGAAACAGCGGCGGTACCACAAACACCCAGACCAGAGACAACATAGAAAAGTTAGTTTTTTTACATTGACCCGGCCGGGAATCTTTAGTAGCAGTAGAGCTCCTTGTGGAAGAGTTCTTCCAGGAAAGTATTGCTGCCTTACTTAATTCTGCCGCCAAGCAGTAATGTGAGCAAAATTGCGACCCGGTTTAGAAGGGTAAGGGTGCCGGTGAAATTACAGGCACATGGGACTTGTTAACCGTTCCCCTCAGACCTTTGCGATTTAAAGCTGCTAGTGGCACTCGAACTACTATGGGTAGGTGTGTCGCTTGCCACCAGGCGCACAGCCGGTTCGCCCACGAAGAAAACATCGGGACGAAAAAAATCGCAACTCGAGACCTACCCCTTGTGTTCTCTAGCACTGACACATACTTATGTTACGTATACTTGCAAGTGCTTTGTTCAGGTGCACGGAACTCTCTGTGTAAGCAGGCACACCTGGCAACCCTAGCAATAAGTATTCGGGGTCCATTAAAGGATACTTCCGTTGCCGCACCTGTGTTTAGATATGCATGGAAAGGTCCGCACTATTTACGTGCTGCAGTTTTGTGTTTATATCTCGTGTACATCGTGAACTTCTATATTTTCTATATTGAATCTGACTAGACTGTCAAGCTGCTAAGAACTTATCTATATTTGTAGCAATTTTTTGCTGGAGTCTAGGTACCTATGTAAGAATATACATAGTTAAGCACTTTAAATCACAAAGAACAATGGCGAAATAATTGTTAAAAGAATTCTACAGCGTCTTGAAATGTCATAATTACAAGTTTGAATAAAATAAATTCATTAAGTTTTTCAAATTATACTAAAGTCCTATCAAAGTCTGGAAATAAAATCATATTTAAATGTAACTCAATCACTAATCAGCATTGACTTACAATTATATGGACGTCGGGTCCGCGCTAAAAAGTGTCCGAACTTGTAGGGCGTTAAAATCGTATACAGAGCGTCATTCACGCTTTAGTCTTCGTTTGTTCGACTGACAGCGAAGCAAGCAAAATTAGACAGTGCTGCGATGACATTATAATTTAAATTCAACGTTTTAGCTTCTTCATATTCCTTTACATGTCACTACGTTTAAATAGGTTGACTTGGGACATTTTTTTCGTGGTTTTTGCATTAGACCCGTCGTCCATTTATTTGTAAGTCAATGCTAATCAGTATGTAACCGGACTGAAATCTACAACTGTCAGTTTCTTAGTACGTACAGACAGGTCTACATGAAATTAGTTCCCGTAGTGTCAAATGTACTAATTCGACCGATTTGCAATAAAAGATTTAAACACTTTATTACGAAAAATATAAAAGACAATTCCTACTTTAAATATGCCACACGAGAAAATGACCAAAAAGTTTCCGATATCAAGGATAGAATGTTTCACAAAAAATAATTTGTGCTGAGTTACAGGGCATGGTATGCATTAGCTCAATGGTTTTTGTTATGGCTTACCTTCATGCCTTTTTACCAAATTTTATAAAAATATTTTCCTCTGAACTTTCGGCACGTCACAAATTCAGCAACACAGCATAATTCCATACGTCTCGTAGTATATTTTCACATATTTTTATAAACAGATGCATACAAATTATGCCAACAAAAATTTATATGGAACTTCGTTAAATAAAAGATCTGAGTGACACTGTCACTACGAAGGTCAGTTACCTTGAGACATAAGTTGACAAGTCCCATGTGCCTATAATTTCACCAAAATGTGGGCCGCACAGGAGGTCTACAATAAATACGAAGTAACGACCATCGTTTTGCGCACGCTACCACTGATCCTGATTGGACATAAGTCTTTAATCCGAATTTTGACATTCATTCAGCTTCGTTGCGGACGTAGTCTCCTAGTATCGTATTTCGTGGTAGACTTCCAGAGCCACTGCTGGAGTGGATGCGTACAGGTGATAATAATGATGATGAATTGAGAAATAACCATTCTTCCCCTGGGCTACCGTCGCTTTAAATCGTATACAAGTGACGTAATAAATTTGGAAAGTAAATATATTGTTCCATTTTGCTATTTATCAAAGTGAACATTTTTCATATTGTATCGGTTCACACATGTAATAGAAATATACCAATGTACAAGTGGGTGTAATCGCGGTCGAATACTAAGTCTCACGTCACTTTACTTTCGAACTTTAATGAATCCTAAGACAAACCCGCCAGGCAAACACGGCTGAATATACGTTTCAACAGAAAGCATCGTAATCGAGCTGTGCGAGTGTTTGGTAATAAGAAAGTTCATCAACACAGGACTTAAATACGCACGCACGCACGCACACACATATTTAAACGCTCTGCTTGGATGCAAAAAGCTTTAGCTTTTCTCACGGTTGTAGATTTTTCTTACTTTTTTATTATCCTTATTATGATTTGAATATACCAGTGTACAATTTAAATATTTGATCTATTTATGGTCAACATCGAGTGTGGGGGCCGGAACACTGTAGCACAGACTATTCAAGTACAGATTCCGCTATCGCACAAAAGCCTCACGCTTTATAAATAAGCTTCCATAAAGAGATATTTTAATATCAATGCCATTGTGATTGGATTTAAACGATTGTTATTATTTGACTGGCTAAGTTAGGCGCGAAACTCTTTACCGTGCTTTGTATTTCTCAAACAACTTCTTCTTTTCATTCCTAGACGTGTGTCCCATATTCTTCCGCCTCTTCTTCGTTTCCTAATTCCTAACGCTTCCTTAATACTTTGAAAAAATATGAACTGGATAGAAACTACCGGTAACTGTTTATTATGAGTGTCATAAAAACTTTCAGTTAGGCGTCTTAGACATCTGTAATAACTGATTGAAGTTAGACATAAGTTCGTGAAATGACATCCTACCAAAGACATGGTTATGAAAAAGATGTCAAATCAAGAAAAACTGACTAATGGGACCATTGACTTACAATTATATGGACGTCGGGTCCGCGCTAAAAAGTGTCGGTACAAGTGCCGACACTTTTTAGCGCTAAAATCGTATACAGAGCGCCAAACTCCGCTTTAGTCTTCATTTGTTCGACTGACAGCGCGATACTGCGATGACATTACAATTTAAATTTCGAATAGGTTGACTTGGGACATTTTTTTCGTGGTTTTTGTATTAGACCCGTCGTCCATATATTTGTAAGCCAATGAATGGGACCGTCGGTTTCGCCGATAAAAGAATTGAGATCTGAGCGTGTTCTATTAAAGTTCCTTCGAACTTGCCTAGCCAGTACAGTGTTACACACAACTCCTGCTGTCTCAATTTTTTTCTTCCAATACATTGAAGTCATCCTTATAAGAAACTGATTCTAATTAGCATTAAAAAATTGTAAATTTTATTCATTTTCTATGAAAAAAAATAATGTTATGAAATGTGATCAACGTCTGCTATCCTATTTTTTTTCGTCGGATGCAATGTAATAATTCATTCATAAAAGTGAGCCGATAAGCTCTAAAAAAACTTGATCAATTTTATTCATTTTATTACGCCAAAATTGTTTTCACAAAAAAAGATTTAATGGCTCCTTATACAGCTTCCTCGTGTCTTCTATGGTTTCGGATTTTTACTGTAACAAGTTTCAAGGAGGTATAATTGAAGTTGGGCTTCAGTATTTTTGTCGCGTAGTTCTCATTAAAATAAGTAGGTCTGAAATATGCCCATTATTTACATGAATGCGGTGTGGTATAAATATTTTCATTGTTTCATTGACGGAAACTAATTTATCATTTTAAGAGGAGTAATTTTATGCATCTTAAGGGGCATTACCTGGAAGAGTGTATTCTTTCTAATTGAATTTTCAGAATTTGGGTGTCATTATGGACAGTCGACTGCGCTTTGAGCAGCACATAGCCAAAGTAGTACAGAACTGTATTTTTAGGTTAAAGATCATTTATAACATTCGTAGCTTCTCAAGTCTGTAAGTCCAGACTTGAGAAGCTATTAGCATTCACTTATGCAAATCTCTTATACTCTCCAAACTTAATTACTGTATCACTGCCTTTGGTCCGTGCCTTTTAGTCAAGAACGCATAGACTACTGCAACGAGTGCAAAATGCATGTGCACGTTTCTCTTTTTCAATACCACCTCGAAGTCATGTGACGCCTTTTCTAAATAAGTCTGACATGCTTGCGATGGGTGGGCGCCTTAAATTGCATCTGGCTGGATTGTTGTTCTTTTTTTTATAACATTAAGTGACAGGACGAACAAGTCGTGCGCCTGATGGTAATCAACGCGCCTGTCCATAATAGTTACAGTGCCACTCAGAGCTTTAAATTGCAAAGATCTGACCCCTCAGACTACTACCACTACCACTGCGCCCGTTACCCTGAGACATAAGTTGACAAGTCCCACGTGCCTGTAATTTCACCAGCACCCTTTCCCTTCAAAACCGGAACACAGTAATGCTGACATTTCTGCTTGGCGGCAGAAATAGGTATGGTGGCAGTACTTCCCTGAAAGAACTATTTCTCAAGGACCTCCACTGCTACTGAAACTTTTCACTCTCACGTACCTTATTATTTGTATGAGAAACTCACTTGCTCATCCACGGTAAAATCTTGCTTTGGAGCAAAATCGACAAGGGTGTTTCTGCTTGTAACCCCCGGCATAGTACCGCTGCATTTAGAGAAAGTTTCCGATACTTAGCCACTCGTTGTTGGAACAATATTCCTCGTCCTATCCGTAACAGCATCACAAAAAGAACTTTCAAGCAGAAGCTGCAAGAGTATCTTTTAAATATTGCAAAATTTTGGTAACATGAGTGGCTAAGATGTTTGAGAAAAAATAAATAAATTGGATGAATTTAAATTGAATTGAATTGAGTAAAATTGAATTGGTTAGAATTTGAATGGAATTAAATTGGTTTTGTTTTGAGTTTTTACGAGTGCCGTCCCTGTCCCCTATAGAGTCTTGGCAGAATATCAGCGTCGCGGGCAGCCGCGTCATTTATGCTGGGTCAGCGCCTTTTCATTGCCATGACTTCCAAGAGAGATATCAGTAGAATATGTTACTGTGTTACGTCTAAGTTAATGTCTGTATCATGTGTCTGTGTATGTAAATGTCATGGTGGTGAATAAAGATTTTAGCTATCTATCTAATTGGGGGCGTTGGAACTTAATCTTCTCAAACTGAATTTTGATGACCAGATTAGGTAGACCAGGGGGGTAGTGCAGTAGACTTCTAAAGTTTCTTATATAATGTAGAATGTGGTTCCGACCAAACCAAATCATAGGTAATAACAATAATAGACCATTTATTGTCTTTATCTTTTTTTTTGTCTCCAAAAACAGTGCATGTAAAATACACACAAATGCTTTACATAACGTCAAAATATAATCTGGTTGTGGAGACTGGTCCCAGAACCCCCGGGCAGACTTAATAGCTATGATTGAACAGTTGCAACTGAGAACAAAATGAAAAGAAAGTTACAACAAAAGTAAAATTTTACTTAATACAAAATTATGTTTTGAGGAGGGTAAACTAAGAGAGTAGAACAAATTTTTTTTTATAATATTAAGTGACGGGACGAACACTTGTTCGTACGACTTCGTACACCTGATGGCAAGCTGCATGATGCCGGGCACTGCCACTGCGCCCGTCACCCTGAAACATAAGTTGACAAGTCCCATGTGCCTGTAATTTCACCAGCACCCTTACCCTTCAAAACCGGAACACAGTAATGCTGACATTACTGCTTGGCGGAAGAAATAGGTAAGGTGGCAGTACTTCCCTGGATGAACTCTTTCACAAGGAGCTCTACTGTTACTTTTTTTGTGTGCGTGTAATGTTGTGTAAGTGTGTGTTGTGTCAACGATCAATAAGATATTAATTATTGTGGACAAAGCAATATCAGGAGGGTAGAGTTAGAAGACTCTCAGTTTCATCATAATTAAAATCTTTAACCCAATTAACTATCTTCTCTTTGCGTATTTCGTTAGTGGATATATTTCTACTATTCTGTTGACTTTGTTATAAAGAGTTACCATCGAAAAAAACCCTTTTCAAACTTCAGTGTGTCGAGAGCTATTTATACTGTATACAAAACTTGTGATTCTTATATTAGATATACAAAATACCAGTATATCGTCGGCACAAAAGGTGTATTGTAGAGATGGGTATCAATTAATCGTGAAATAATCAATGTTTTTTTAATCGATGTCATATGGTTCGATTTATCGGATAATCAATGATTTCATACCGATTTTTGCTAAAAAATAGAACTATATATCATACAAATATTTTATAAATATGTTAAAATTTGGAAAAAGAAACAACCACTTTTAAATACAAATGTTCAATTTATTTATCCGATTTTCGAAAAATGAGACTTGCACGCAATACCGTGCCATCAGAAAGATGATTTATAAAATTTGTCTCTGCCGCGTTTGAAAAATTTATAATAAATACTTGGTGTATATAGTAAATTGTTGTAATTTGTGTAATTTGAAATACGGCGGAAATGAGGGTTATGTTACGCGGTTCCTATGCATGCTGCCTAAGCCGCCACATGTGTTTTCGAGGTTAATCTAGAAACTTGGTACTATTAGCTTAGATTTAATGGAGTATTGTCTAGCTCTCTCTCTATATCTACTTAGTTTTTTTAACTTTAGAACTTTTTTAAACAAAGAAGCAGGGTTTGTAAACCGTAAGTGATAAAAGTGACGTTATAAAATTTGACTCACATAGCTAAAAAAAAACCAACAAGAATATGAAGTAATGCTACCAATTCAAATATTTATATTTTGTCGATTAATCGATTTCTTAAGCCACGATTAATCGGTACATCGATTGTTTTGTCAAAAAAAAATCGATGTCAATAATCGATGTTTTGTTGGTCAATACCCATCCCTAGTGTATTGTTAGTGTAATATGACGACGCATGGCAGTGCGTGCCTCTTTTATTTAAACGTTGGCAGTCACAGTGCCGTGACCTAGCTTTTAAGCGCCACTGCAAAAGCTGACAAGTGATCTTAAGAAAGGTCAATGGGGCACATGTTGCTATGTAAGTAATGAAAATCCTAGAACAAATAAAATACATAAATTTGAAAATGTCGAAATTTTAGGGATTTTCGTGAATTCGCTACACATCGGAAATGAAGTTTTTTTTAGATTTTATCGCGTATATATATTTGTTTTTACGAACTAACTAACCATTGCTCTTTACTTCATTCTTCTTTCTTTCACGCGGTCACGGGTGACTGGCCGCCAAACCGAAAACGTTGGTTTGATTGAAAAAAGAAAAACAAATATACGCGATTTAGATCTGAAACGAACTTTTTTATAGAAAAACCGGCCTTAAAAATTTGTGGAATGACATCCATTTGCTAAGTTTTACTGAAATCGCTTAATGGACAGTGGATGAAATACAATAAACTTGATTCATCCCCTAATTGGCCACCCTAAGAGGTGAAACATTTCCTTCAATTTTGGGAAGGTGGTACCATGGTACCACCTTCCCAACAAAATAAGAATCTTCGAAATCGGTTTCCTCCTTTTTTGCATGCTTAACTGTATTCTAAACGGATAAAAACAACTTAGCAAATAATAGCAAGTAGATATACTGAGGTTTTAGCTATTTAATAGCTTGATCAGATTAAATGCTTTTTTAAGACGTAGTTTCGTTTACGACATCCACATTTCTGGCTTGTCGGTCGAATGTTTACACTAGCTCAATTACTTATGGCGGTGGAGAAACAGGAATATGCCTTGTAAACAGTATCAAACGATGAATAAACAAGTCGATATGTATTTTCTGAGCACGAAATTTCTCCGACTGTGCACATTTTCCCGTTTCTTTTACGATTGCAAACAAACCTGGAAGCCAAACGAGTTGTCTGGCATTTTATTAGTCCCATTATGTGGGTATAATAAAAAAAATACTTTAATTGGGGTGCAACTTCGTCTAACTTTAGCACTAAAAACTAGTAATCTACATGTAAATACTTTTAGAAGTTCCTTTAGGAAAAATAAATATCACTCAACTTAGAAGTTATAGAAAGAGTTCGTCCAGGGAAGAACCTTACCTGTTTCTGCCGCCAAGTAGTAATGTCAGCATTACTGTGTTCTGGTTTTGAAGGGTAAGGGTGAGGCCAGACGAGCGTAATTTTATGAGTGAGTGAGTAAGTTCGTTTTTTGAGTTGTACAGTTTGCGCTCGACCGAAATTCGGTTGGAGCGCCAGACGAACGTATTTCATTCAGTTGCTTTTAAGCGTCTATACGGAGTGTTTGTGTCGTAATAGTGTAATGGATCCATTAACAATCCCAGTACAGAGTACTAAAAAAACCGACCTCCAAAGTACGTGGAATTACACATAATTACCAAGTCTTATAGAAATTGGTTACCGGAAAGTGCACCAACCCGGATTCATCCCCTAGTTCGCCACTGTACGGGACTTGACACAGGAGATAATAAAAAATCGATTCTCACTACTCAAAGCATATTGAGAGAGAAAAACGCCTTGAATTGGAGAATAGCAAAATCAACCATTACAATAATTGCTCATTATAATAAAATTTAGACGCTATTTATAAAAATGAATCTGCGTGCGTGAACAGCCACCCATAGAGGTGGATGATTTTCTTCAAAAAAAAAGAAGCAATCAAAATCGGTTCACAAATACCGGAGTTATTGCGTAACATACATAAAAAACATACAGTTGAATTGAGAACCTCCTCCTTTTTTGTAGTCGGTTAAAAATAATATACATTTATGAAGCATTAGAAGACGATATCACAAAAAAGGGTTGTAAATCTATCTTAAACGTGCATCTGTTCTTTCACAAAAAATCGCATAGTAAATTTCAAAACAAATGTCGCACATTCCGAAAATCTCAGAGGCTTCGAACCTACGACCTCTGCTTGAGAGGCCGTAGGTCAAGCCATTAGGCTACCACGGCTTAAATTTTTTTTATGATTCAAAATGACGAGACGAACAAGTCGTGCGCCTGATGCTAAGCTACACGCCTGTCCACAACAGCTACAGTGCCACAGGGCACTGCCACTGCGCCCGTCACCCTGAGACATAAGTTGACAAGTCTCGTGTGCCTGTAATTTCATCAGCACCCTTAACCCTTCAAAACCGGAACACAGTAATGCTGACTGTCGGCGCGGCGCATAATGGCATGAAAGCCATCTGTGTGCGCCTCCGTGAACGATGCACTACAGTGTCGCGGCAGCCCCATTAGCATCCTAAAAGCATTGTTATATTGCACCTTTAATGTATTCAGGGTTCTCTGCGTATACTTCACCCATAGGCTGCTTGTGTAAAAGTTTTGGCAATATAATATACTTTAAATAATGATGATATACTTTAGATAATGATGATTTTTACATCGTTAATGCAACAAGCAAACCTGCGGGTGAGCATATTACATCTAACAGACAGGGCCCTTCTCTCCCTCTCCATGTCGGCACTATCATGCAAGTTATCGGTTACCCAGTGACCCAGGTACTTAAATTGAGAGACACGACTTATCTCACTACCATAGAGAAACACCGGCGGCACAGTTCCAACGGTACCTGCCTTCGGCTTAAAAACTGGGATCTCGGTCTTTTTATGTTATACCTGAGTCCATGGGTTTCCGCATATGTCTCACATATGCGGAAACCTGATCCTGCAACTTACCAAGTGCACTGATCGCAGGAGTCAACAGCACCATATCCTCAGCGTAACGGATATTATTAATGAAAGTGCCATCAATAGAGCAACCCACTTTGGCACTGTTGAGTTCCACGATCAATGCATTAACACACAGGTTGAAAAGCTTCGGCTTTTCGTACCAGTAACGGAACAACTACTTCATCCGGACTTCATCCGGGAGGTCCGTCTTACAGCGCAGCTTCTGCCATAGCACGTCATATGAGACAAGGTCGAAAGCCTTTGAGAGGTCGAGGAAACACGCATACACGGGTGTCCTTCTTTTTGTGTAATACTGAACTAATACTGAACTCATGCAGGTCTAGGTGTTTCGTTAAAATGCGATTAAGCAAGCAGTCCAGTATTTTAGCTGTTGTGGTGGCTAACGATATTGGTCTATAGTTACCTAAATCAGGCACATCCCCCGTTTTATTTTTCACAAGTGGAACCACCACTGTACGCATAAGATTTGCAGGCAGATACGTATGTCTCATACACATACCAAAAACAAAAGTGCCAGTGCCCTCGGCAAATGGGCTCCCGCGTGCTGGATATAATGCTCAATACTCAGACCGTCGTGTCCCGGGAACTTACCTCTCGACATACCTTTAATAACAGCTGCGACATCTGTCGCCGTGATGTCCACCATCGGTGTAATGACACGACGGCCACCAGCATCGAGCACCTCCACCGCCGTCGGTCGCACCGGAGGCTCAACTTTAAAATGTTCCATAAACAAGTCCGCGATTTTATTGGGTTTGGCTACCCCTTTCACACTCAAAGGAAGACCCAACCAAGGACTGAGCTTGGTAGTCTCTTTCCAGAATTGGCAGAAATTTTATATTATTATTATTTTATTATTGTGATGTGATGCAATTATGTCCATCTTGATCTGTTCCTGATTCCCTTGGCACCATTTAAGTCGTCGTTAATTCCGGTTCGAACTCATTTTGATTTAACACCTCGATACGCGATTGTAATTCATCAAAACGTTCGAGCATTCGCACAAACTTTGTGAGTTTCGATTCGAACTTAATTCGTTGTAAAGTTTCGGCTCACTACAACCAGTCTCATTAATTGTCTTTCAATAATTACAAAACTTGGTTACTTGACCCTTGGTGGAACGACGCTATATGACTAGCGCATTTAACCGTTTTTCGTTTCATTCCGTCCGTCGACACCGGACCGTACACACGTATTTATACCACTATTATTGTTGTCTCTGTCAGTCAGTGATTCTCAAAGTTTTCAATCACAAAATAATTAATAACTAAAATGTTTAAATGTAAGCGATGTAACAGTGAATGTAGAGATGGAGTCCAGTGCTCAGTGTGTCGCTGCCATTATGACTTCCCATGCGCTGGGATCACGGAAGGGGGCTTTCGTAAACTTGGTGACAGGAAAGCCACCTGGAGATGCGCCTCTTGCAAAAACCCAACGAGTCCCAACCCACCTGTGGACTTGGACGACGTGATGGCTGAATTAAAGCGTTTGTCAGCCATAACTGCATCACTTCCGCAGCTGGCAAACAGCGTTAAGAGCATTCATACAGAGCTGGCTGAGCTGAAGAATCTAAAATCCAACCTTACGGATGTAAAGGAATCGCTTAATTATGTGCATAATTCTGTTGACACTTTATCAAGTAAGATATGCAATATCGAAAAAGAAATCCAGATACTACTCAAAACAAAAGACGAAGTTCAACATCTGCAACAGCGAATGGAGAAATTGGAGGGCTTGGTACGAGATGGGGAACGAAGATCTCGTATGAACAATATTGAGATAAAGGGAGTGCCCGTAACTCAATCTGAAAATCTGTTCCAGATTTTCGCCAAACTCGGTGAACACATTAAGTGTCCTATACCCAGGGAACAAATAAACTATATAGCTCGGATCCCCATGAGAAATGACAAAGTTAATAAAACAATAATAGTATCAGTGCATAACAGATATAACAAGGAGGACTTCGTGGCTGCAGCAAGGAAGAGCACTATTGTTCCAGCAGACCTGAATCTCTCCGGGAATAACAGGATATTTGTCAACGATCATCTCAATCTGGAAGATAAACTTCTGCTTAACAAGGTGAAGACACTGGCTAAAGAGAAGGATTTTGCGTATACGTGGGTAAAAGGGTGCAAAATATATGTGAGAAAAAGCCCTACTTCCCACGTCATAGTTATAAAATCAGAAGCAGACTTAAAAAAGTTAGTATAGTTATAATATTCTCCATATTTTTTGTTAAGTTGCTTTTCAACTGTTTAATTTATATCGTATTAACTGAACTAATATTACGCGTTAAACGTTTGAGCTATATCGTGCTTACCTTAAATTTGTTCTTATTATTAGCTGTTTTATTACAATTTTTAAAATGGCTAAATGTTTGTGTACAATGTATTAATGACTCATGTTGTGGTTTGAGAGCCGCTGGTTTCTCGCTAACTCGCCTATCACGTGATCAGCGCGTGCGCGTGGACACTTATATTTCGCGATCATGTTATTTTACTCGAATGCTCGACGTACAGCTACCTGCTTTTGCTTCTGTTTATCTTACCTGTTGCGCTTGTTCGCTTTGGCGCACGGGTATTATAATGTTTATTACGCGAATAGGAGGTAAGCGCATTCATATTCCAGGTGCTTTGATGCTCTGTTTAGTATTTTTTAATATTTTCCTTACGATGTCACGATGTAATTATTTTTTAACAACGTATATTTACCTAATTTGCCATTACAAGTTATGTCACTCAGTACATTATACATCTTGTTTTAAAAATGCTTGATGTTTACTACCAGAACGTACGTGGTTTACGCACCAAAACATCTGATTTCTATAGAAACATTTGTTTGAATTCGTTTGATGTCATATGTTTAACAGAAACTTGGTTGTTGGAAGGTATAAAAGACAGTGAATTATTTGACAATCGATACATCTTATGGAGGCGCGACCGGAATTATTCTAAAACTCAACAATCATTGGGTGGTGGAATACTAATTGCCGTACGTAAAGAGTTCAACGCTGCCGTCCAAACTGACTGGTGCTCTACTGCTGAAGATTTGTGGGTGACTCTTAAAATTCAACACCAGAAGCCGAAAACTACATTTAAACTTAACTTATGTACTGTATATATATGTGATGATAATATGGACAACTCCTTATCAGACCAACTGACACTATTTTCTGAGCATCTTTCTGATATTGTTTTGAATAATCCTTGCGATCAGGTAATCGTTGTCGGTGACTTTAATTCATCTAACTTGACGTGGGTAGCTGACGCGACGGTTGTTGGGTCTTTTGTTCCAGTGAGTATTAGTGGTTCTGCTCAACGAGATTTATATGATTCTATTAACGTATGTAATTTATCACAGTATAACCATATAGTTAACAATTACGGTAAAATCTTAGATTTAGTATTTTCGACTAGTGGAGTCACTGTAAGTCGCTGCTGTAATCCGTTAGTGCCAGAAGATGCGTATCACCCAGCATTATGCATTTCATCGAAAATTGTGCGAATCTGCCCTCTTAAATCGCGGCCTTATACAAAACACTTTTATCAGTATGGTGATTATGACTCAATTAACACTTCAATTAATGAAATTGACTGGAATCTCGAATTACGTCGTGGATCGTTAAATGATGCAGTTTCATTTTTCTACGGTGTGTTAAATAACCTGCGTACAGATTATATACCTTCTAAATTAGTAACCCCGTCGTCAAAATATCCCCCATGGTTTGGGAGACCCCTTATAAAAATATTAAAGGAGAAGCATAAGCATCACTCAAAGTATAAAAAATACAGTAACCTACACGACTTTCAATCCTATGTCGCTTTAAGAGATCGGGCAAAAATTGTAGAAAAAGAAATGTATGATAAATATATTGATAATGTTGAAAAAAACATCACTACTAATCCTAAAGCATTCTGGTCCTATGTAAAACAAAAAAATAATAATAACACCTATCCTGCTATACTTAAATATACAAATCGCGTGTCTGATAACGGGGAAGTAATTTGTAAAATGTTTAGCGATTACTTTCATTCAACTTTTTCTCATAACGCTAGTACCATCTGTTCACCTGGCAATGCTATTGACTCTTCAAGTGACATAGGTGATGTTGAGGTCAACCCAGTGGAAGTTGGCAAACTGTTGAATTCTATCGATCTAAATAAGTCCTCAGGCCCGGACAATATTCCCGCAATATTTATTGTTAGATGCTATAAGTCTCTGTCGATCCCTCTTTGTATAATATTCAGTCGTTCACTAACAGAAGGTGTTGTACCCAATATCTGGAAATGTGCATACATTACGCCAATTCATAAAAAAGGTCCTAAGGACTTAATAGATAATTATAGACCTATTTCAAAATTATGTCTCTTTGCAAAAATTTTAGAGAAGATCGTTTATAGGCGGGTTTATGCGTCCATCAAGCAGGCACTGTGTCCAGAGCAGCACGGATTCCTAAGAGGCAGATCTACTACATCTAACCTTATATTGTTTAGTGATTATCTGGCTAAACATATGTCTGAACCATCTCAAGTAGATGTGATTTATACCGATTATAGTAAATGCTTTGATCGCATTGATCACAATGTGCTTCTACGTAAGCTTAAAAATATCGGTATCAAAGGTAACCTGTATAGGTGGTTTTCTTCTTACGTCAAAGAGAGATGTCAAACGGTTGTACTAAATGGCTACACCTCTTCCTCAATGCCAATACCTTCTGGCATTCCCCAAGGATCATTGTTGGGCCCATTGCTCTTCAATATCTTCGTCAATGACATCTCTTTGTGTTTTGCTTATTCTAAAATAATTATGTATGCCGATGACATGAAAATAATGCTTCCCATCAACTCTACTCAAGATGCGCAGCGACTACAGGAAGACCTCTCCAGATTTGAAAGCTATTGTAACTTAAACAAACTTGACATCAATGTATCTAAATGCTATGTCTGTACTTTCTCTCGTAAATGTAACCCCTTAAATTTTACCTACAAACTGTTGAACATTGACATCTCAAGAGTAACAACCATCCGTGACCTCGGTATATACTTTGACAGCAAATTGCATTTCGATATCCACATTAATGAAATCGTTAATAAAGCATCAAAAGCGCTTGGTTTTATAATGCGAATTTCACGTGATTTTAAAGCTATAAAAACCTTTAAAATTCTCTACTGCGCTTATGTACGTAGCCACTTAGAATACGCCTCTCAAGTGTGGAACCCTTTCTATAAAATATACGAAACGCGAATTGAAAGACTTCAGAAACGTTTTTTACGCTACATGCAGTTTCGATCTAAAATCTATATTTCTGATTATTATAAGCGGTGTAAAAGGTTTCATATACTCCCGTTGCATGAGCGAAGACGGATAGCTGATGTCATATACTTAATCAAGGTAGCCAATGGCTCGGTTGATTGTCCAGAGCTCCTTAGTAATATTGGTTTGTGTGTTCCATGGGGTTCACTTCGTCATAACAA
This sequence comes from Hyposmocoma kahamanoa, assembly GCF_003589595.1. Lineage (NCBI taxonomy): Eukaryota > Metazoa > Arthropoda > Insecta > Lepidoptera > Cosmopterigidae > Hyposmocoma > Hyposmocoma kahamanoa. Next base: position 7,979,689 of record NW_020653575.1, on the reverse strand, counting down.
CACACTTCATGTTCCTACTGCGAGAGTAAATTATAGGCGAAATTCGTTTTTCATCCGAACGAGTAACAGTTATAATAGGATAGCGAGGCAGCACGATATAGATTTCTTTAATACTTCTCCAAACAAGTTGAAGCAATTACTACGCAATCATTTTTTCTCTTGTTTACATTCCTAAAGATTATGTTAGTAATAATTTACTTTATTTCTTTATTATTAGTTATCTAGTTCATTTTCATATTTTTTGTATTCTAAATTAATATATGGGTTAATAGGTTCTTACGTATTATATCTATATTTATATAAATCAAATGCATGATAGTACGGTTTTATAAACAACCTATAATGTACACTTTTTTAAATTTTATCTGTGGAAACTTATAATTGGCCCTCAGTACTACTTATTTGTAATTATTCATAAGTTAGCTGTTAGTTTCCCTACAACTGTAAAATAAAATAAAATAAATAAAAACCTTTCGGGCTCAGTATCGCTATCGCTCATTTTGCAAATAGAACAAAGAACAAGTTGCAATACAAAGACGCGAGGTTGCCGAGAAACCGATCGTAATAAATTCCTAAAACACAATATATGCTAATGCTAGACAAAGAACAACACTTAAAACACAAACCTACAACACTTGACAAATTGTAAATTATACCAGAAACAAAACAATTTCTAAATTTGCACATGCTCACAAAAATCGACTTGACGAATGCAATTTGCAACGAAATGGTTGACACGGCCGGAAACGGATGTGCGATGCACTATTGCACCGTTCGATGTCTTGCTCGCACGCGAAGATGTTGCGCTAGCGCCGATTTGCCTTCTCGTTTACGTGCTCTAGAATGCAGCTCGATCGATGGCTATAGAAATGGACTGGTTTAGAATAAAAACCTGAGACAAAATTGCACACAATAAGACATTTTTAATACTGAAATTATGCTATTTAAAGCTGTTTGGTGCTTGTTTAGCCGTGTCACTTGAATAATATCTAGGCGTTAGACAATGCATGAATAGGCTAGATGCAAAAATCTAGGAGTAATTGGGTAGGTATTGCGAGCAGCTTATGATAAAATTTACTAGAAAAATATTGCAAGATACTTGAATATCTCGCAAGCTGTGCAACTGAGTAACCACTTGGTACATACAATAACGAGAACGGCAAATGTATTTAGAATAAAAGAAATAGGGTAATTGAAGGTAAATGCTTGGCACAGAAATAAAGAAAGGATATGGGCTCACGTTCCTTAAGGCATCACTTTTTCTCTGCTCGTTACTTTCGAATGCTTTCATTGGGTTTCGCGGATGCTGCTGGTGAAGCTGGCGCTGTCGATGTTCTTGATGCTGGCTGGCGTGCTCGTCACGAGCATTTCTGGAACTCGTGGTCGCCGTATCTGATTCTCAATAGCTTCTAGACGCTCCTCAGTCGCTTCTTAGCACGTATTGTGAAGCCTGATGTGACTAACGGGTGTACATCTGGTACACGCGTGGCACATGGCACCTGGATATAGTACTGGAATCCTCGCTTGACTGCCTGCGGAAATGCTTGAGCTCCTTTCTTGATACTTGTCTTGAATGTTAGCTTGCTCCCGACTTCAGAAATATGCTGGATCTCCTGGTATTTTCGAATTGTCGGGTGTGACGTAGTGCTGGTACCGCCACGTAACTCGTAGCTTAGGCGATTCGCGATCGCGTAGCCTAATGCTTTTCTCGTCCTGCCACGGTCGCCAATTTTGTGTCAACGCGGGAGATGACATAAATAAGAGTACTGTAAAAGTTTTAACTCGTGTAATAAAAAATAGAATTAAGTAACACAGTAGGTACTGTGATGTGTTCAACGCGGACGGCAATCGAGCGAATACAGTATTAATTAGCGGCTTTAACCACGTCGCGCCCCGCGACCCTCTGCCCCTCTCGCGGGTTCACATCCGCGGCGCCGACACTGGCATTACTTGGCAGCAGATAGGTAAGGTAAAAGTACCGCCAACTTCCCTGGACGAACTCTTTCACAAGGAGATTCTCGTAGAGCTCTACAGCTACTAAACTCTTAGTGATATCTTTGTTTTTGATGATATTGCGTTGAATGTCGCGTATGTAATCTTGGTTAATAAAGTCACATGGTACTTACGTCATAAGTGCATTTATTACATGAAAGTTATAAAAATAAAACGAACAACATGTATAGATTTTTGTTTGTTGTATATATTTTTTTGCCGTAGTGCCACCTGTAAGAAATCTATGAAAGCTTCGCTCAATTGCCTGCTGCTAAATATATTTATTTATAATAATTTAACAATAAGGTAGTAAAATTAATAGTTTCGTAAATAAAGTTCAAAATAGAGTGGTTTGCATTAATATTACATGTAACTGGTTGATGACTTTACAATGTCAGTCAGTCGTGACCATAGAAACTTGAAAAAACAAAAATACGTTATTTAGATCCGGAACATCTCGTAGCTCCATTTCCAACGTACAGCAATATTGAAAATTGAGAACTCGTGAGATATCATTTTATGGTAAATCTTTCAACTTCTTTTAGTGTTGAAACGTGCTTAAATACGTTTGATATTTTTCTATTCAGTTCTTTCGCAAAGCTTTATTGTATGGTCCAGTGTTCTTGACACCCATACCACTCAGTATTAATTTCTCGGATTCCCTGGCACGGATCCAAGCAGAACTTGGCAAATTTGCCTGTACGTTCGCCGCGTGGTTTAATTCTTTCAAAGCTTATAAAGTTTATAATATATAGTACAACGTAGAATTTCTCCGTCCAATATGTGGGTCGCTAAAAAAGGATCAAAAGTAAACTATAACAATTACAATTCGTATTTACCAGCATCAATGAATTTTACACAAGGAAACGTATAATCTTTAAATAATCGTATAATAAACGTATAATCTTTAAATAATCCATTAAAATTGTAGCTCGTAGCAGTTCTACGGCGTAGCACGTTAACGGCGTAACAGCAGCATTATTAACTTTCTGAAAAGCTTAGACATCTAGCCAATTCTCAAAGCAAAAAGACGTTGTTATGATTTTAAAAACACCATTATACAGTCATCTACGAACGAAATTTAACGATGTTAAATTTTTCTTGTTGTTGTTGTTATAAAGCTGTTGTTTTTAGTGTTTTTTTACAAATAAATTATAAGACCTTGTGACAAAATTATATACATAAAATATGAACACATGGTAAGCAGTTTGAGTTTTCACACCTTACCAACCTGGATGGTTCAAGCACGTAGCAAAAACGACGTAACGCGAGCTCGGGGGCGGTTCACGGCGGATTTGGCATCGTGCCAGCGCTGTGCAGCTTGCAGCCGGAAACTATTGCCGAACCTTTTGTACTGCAGGTACCACTAATCTTCCAGTCAGGCTGTGGGGCTTACGAATTACACAACTAACTTTACAGACACCTGGCGATGTACGTGATCACTTTACGATAACCTGGTACTTTATAGTAACTGGTGGGAATTTACAGTTTAAAGATTACGAGAAGAAGACGTTATCACTTACTATTGGTGTTTACCAAAGTTTTGTCACTTGTCGCTGATAAACATCAACAAGAACATTTAACACACAAACTTTTTTTGTACTGACGTGCAATTACGCATCCTGGATACTCCAAACACTTTCTTTTCCGGTTAAAACTATGTAAATCTAACAAAATTTCAGTGGTGGTTTACGGGTTAGTTTGGCAATTGAAATTTGACGTGTTTTGAAATTAAAAGTAACTCTTGATGTTCGTCAGTTTCATAATTTTATGCAAAGGTGTTAATGAAATAAATGAAATTAATCTTTATCGTAACGAATAGTAATTTTAGTAATTGCTTTTCGTTAATTTACGAATTAAAGTAAATTTCAAAATGCGTCACATTGAATGAAATTACAACTCATTCGTAATTCAAATTTCCCTGAGAAGAACGAGTAAGAAACTCTAGCTCTGTGCAAATAGAACTTCGTTCAAGTTTATCGTTTGTAGTATTGATTTGAAATATCAAAGATAGAAACAACTGGCATAAAGAGCTAACCGGGTCACTGCTTAATAATAATCTGAAAGAGTTAAATGGATTCTGATCATCCAAGTACGCAGAAGCCGTGTAATAAAGCTGTAGTATAAAGTTTTTGTTTCGCTATAGTTTCGTAAACGGCAAATATTGAACGGAATCTTAGAATAGAATGGTGTATACTATACTGGTGTATACTTCAATAAATTCATTACTTATTTGTTTACTGTATAACGCAATACATTAATTTTAAAACTGATTTGTGAAGTGTGAGAGCCTGGAGATCTGTAACACAGGTATAGTCACCTAATATGGACTCCAGTCCATCGCTTAAGGTAGTTAACTAATATTTTAACTTAACTAATAGTCAATCTGTAATTACACAAACGTTCCGTGACGGGACAAACCAGTGTTAAGCGACACACCAGTCCATAACAGTTGCAGAGCCACTCTGAGCTTTAAGACACAAACATCTGAGGGGCACTGCCAGAGCGTCTGTTACTGAGACTTAAGTTAATCAGTCTCATTTGCCTGTAACTTTACTAGCACCCTTACCCTTCAAAACCGGAACACAGTAATCTCACATTATTTACTGGACCGCCACGTAGAGGTCCCAGATTCGAGTCCCGGGGCGGGAGAAATATTTGTATGGCCTACATTTATTTCTCTCGTGAGTTTGGGTGTAATTTGTGGTTGTCTATGTGTGGGTCCATGGCACAAGCGACACAAGGTTTCCCTAGTGCGGAGCTATGTTGAGTGTGTGCGTTATTATTATTACAATTATTATAAACATTACCGCTTGGCCGCAGAATTAGGTAAGGTGGTAGTACTTCCCTGGAGGAACTCTTTCACAAGGAGCCTTATTGCTACAAATATATTGTAATATTTTTTTTCCTACTTTTTTATATTGTATAGCGTTCATGCTTATACTGTAGTGGAGAATAGTAAATACTATATTTAAAAAAATACAAAGGTTCAACTCCCTTAAACTCTCGACTATAATTAAGTTCATTAGTTAACTGAAATTGTTTCACAACATTCAGCTTCGGTTCAAAGTTACAAGTATTCTATTTACCAAATACCAAAACTTTGGAGTTCTTATGTAACTAAAACAGTTCTTATTTTCTTTTGCACGAAGAGTAAACAATATCTCTGTCTAATGTACAAGGTGGAAAAAATAAATAGGACGTCTTTAATTGTAAGGTCCAATTGGAAAGAATTTAATCCTTATCGTTGATCCTATTGATTAGTAGTACACACAACAAACTATAAAATAGTGTTTGTTCATTTATTGTATGTTTAGTTGGTTCGTTTACCGGATCAGGTAATCTTTTGAAAAAATAAAAAAAAATTTAAAAAAGTAAAATTAGCTATCTTAAGAATTTAAGGTAGCTTCCCTCATGTCCCATGGTTTTTTACATCCTGTATAGTGACTGCGTTCTTTAGATTATTTAATACCATCTGTAAATAACAGATTATATTGTATTATATATACATATATAATATATGTTATTATTATAAGTTGTGGGTAGTTATAGGTCACTGGGCTGCGC
>NW_020653575.1:7915853-7974120 GCF_003589595.1 Hyposmocoma kahamanoa | reverse complement strand
TTGTTTCTTTAGTCACCCGTTCGCGCGCTCCGGCCTACCTACCAACAATATATTAAATAAAACGTTATAATTAAAATAATTCGATTGATATGCAAATTTAATTAAACGTATTTCATGGAGCACGCCTAACGTAATAAAACTTTCAATGCTTTGATCCTTGGCTGCATTAATGTACTGCGAACAACATAACACCGTTTAATACATTGTGCTCAATTAAACAATCGTAGACTGTGTAATCGTCGTTCATGAAAACGACTTCAAAGTAATTCCTTAGCGTTTTCTATCGCCTGTACCACGGTGAGTGCTCTGAAGAGTTATTCAACCTTATCCCTTCCTCTCCTTTCCATCAGCGGACCACCCGTGCCGGACTGCGTTGCCACAGTTGGACGGTCAGTTCAATACCGTCCCGCACTAAAAAGTTTGGCAATTCGTTTTTATCAAATTACCATCAAAATACCATCAAATTGTGGAACCAACTCCCGGCGCGTGTATTCCCTTCCCTCTATAACATCGGGTCCTTCAAACGTAGTGTGAAGAATCATTTGGCCAGACCGGCAAAATGATAGTGACGGAGTGAAGATATTTGTGTTTTCCATCCGTTACTCTCATCTCTGGACTGTATTCGCAGTTTCCATCAGACGCGGTGCAGTCATTTTGCCGAGTCACGATTAAAAAAAAAACACCAAACTAGGCATGTCTAACTGAAGATTACCAAAACCTTTTAGATGGCCAATCAATCAATTTCATAAATTCGTAAATCATTTACACGTTATTTTATCTTTTGTAATAACTTCATCACGATCAGGGTTATCAAAATTTTGCTTTGTGTGTTGTATTTTGAGCTCACGTAAACAGAAATAATTCTGTATAAAGGTGCTTTAAAAACGACATTTCAAGTTTACACATTCGAAACCCAAACTGAAATTAGTAATGAGCCACTCAGAGTTTTAAATGGCAAAGATCTTAGGGGCACTGCCACTGCGCCTGACACCCTAAGACATAAGTTGATAAGTCCCATGTACCTGAAATTTCAGCAGCACCCTTATTCTGCAAAACCGGGACGCAGTAATGCCGAACTGCTGGGCGGCAGAAACAGGTGTTAAAACAAAACAGGCTTTTACAACACTTAATTAGTTAGAATATAGTTTGTACGACACTTTAAAATGAAAGACAACTAGAAACGAAACAAAAAGGGCTTCTCAAAACAGATAGACCCAACGGTATTAAGTTTGGAATGAATACTCGAAAAGGTTGAGTTAAAATGGGTGAACGGTCATTTCTATTAACGGATTGTAATGAGGGACAGCCCGAATCACAGTCTCGTTTTGGCTATTTGGCTGATTTATGTTCGTCACGAGATTATTATACGTTTAATCCATGGTCCCAAGTACTTTCGAAGTACAACAAACCCACAACGTTGTAATATTTGACTAAAACAAATATTGTTTCGGTTACGCTTAAATTTATTCGCTTTCATGAACTACGCAGTTGCCAGAGAAAATAACTTACGCGCAATCCTTGATCTCCCACTTCAATTATTCTAAGAGCGTTTCACTTTTTTGCTCCTCAAATTAATTTCCTTAAAAAAATAAAAGAGGGTGAAGGAGGTGGAGGCACTGGCTACAAAACTCTAAGTTGCCTGCGACATACTCGTAACTAATGCTGGGGCCGTACTTGCGTCACGAAGCTTCGCACAATTATATGCAGGTGTAACCAGCCATTATCGGTTATCTGTTAGCAATAATAAAAAGAGATTTGGTCACCATCGTATGCTGTACTGCAGACATTAAGGACTGCTGACACTGAAAGAAATGCGTATGGTGATGGACATCTTTTTGACATGTTACGAGGGCGGCTCGATTGCCCTGAACTCCTATCAAAGATCTCACTGTCCATACCGAAGCGCAGGAGCCTGGTCCTACACATACATACATACATCACTATTTTCTGTCCCCATTCATTCTACAAATTACGGCATGAATAGTGTCCTAACGCGAATCATGCGTGCTTTTAATAAAAAAATTTATACACTGAATCCGTTTGTAGCGTCTGAGCACACTTTTAAAAGGAAATTGGTGACAATTTTATTTGAAAATATTTGAAATTAACTGAAACTTAAATTTGAATATAGCGCGGTGTACCACTTACAGAATTGGTTTATTTTTCTTGTTTCGCGTCTGTTTTCATTTGATATATATTATATATATATATATATATATATTTATATATATATATGTGTATATTTATATATATATATATATATATGTGTGTATATATATATGTATATATATTAGCACAGGCGCAGAAACTTGGAGGCCTATACCCAGCAGTGGGTGAACTCGGGCTGTTTGCGAGTATGAGTATGATATATATCATACTATCATAATATTATCATGCTAATATTAGCATCGAAGTCAGAGCTACAGCCTGTATCTTTCAATAAATCTTATATAGAAGGTGGCCAAACGTTTAAACAGGTTTTCAAGTTATAATAAGCGTAAATTGAAGTTTCCTCAAAATTCTAAGCCCTGAATAATGGAATGTTCTTAATGTGCCGTTTTAATTATTCGGTGGATGAGACTGGCGGTGGCAATGTCGGCGGCAACGTCGGCGGTAACGTCGGTGGCATTGGGCCGGCAAAAAGTGCTTATTAGCCGCTCTGTTGACGCGGTTTCTTTAAACACGGCTTACTTGCCACTTTTTGTGATTTTGTCTAATAAATAGAGCTTTACTAAATTGAAGAATATTATACAAGAGAATATCAACCGAGTATATTATGTAAAATCCGTCGGAGAATCAAACGCTCGGAGAACAAAACATATTTTAATTTAGACGCTCAGACGGTCGGAAAAAAAATAGCGACACAGATGATGCTATGTCACGAATCATTCCAGGAACGACTACCATGTTCGGCCCTCTGTGTCATAAAATGTGTTTGATACATAATGCTAATAATTACCCAGAATACCAAAACTCATTTTTAACACTCATTAATATATGAAACAATTTTTTCGAGTCAAAACTCGCGTACATTTGTTTCCGGAGCACGAAACGTAGGTTTGTTTGAATAAACAAATATACGCGATTCTAGATCCAAAAAATTAAGTACTTTTATTTCCAATGAACAACCGCGAAAACCTAAGAGTATTATACTCATTAAGAGTCTATACTCAAATGGTTGTGGTTGGTTCCGCATGACAGTGGAGTGTTGAATCAATGACTTTGAAAAAAATATATGGTAAAATTGAGAATAACCGATGTGAAAAGACGATTCCTGAAAATGTTCACGATAGAACAAAAAACACAAACTTACTTTACTAGGTACTTTACATATAACAATGATTTTTTTTATATCAACTGAACGAAATAGAACTCGTAAACATGTACATGTGATGGTGGCGCTGCCGTCCAAGTAATATGGACTCCCGTGTTTGATTGTCATTTAACAATTGCATTTAAAGTATTTTACCCGAAGTACATAATTGTTTAGTGCGTTGGACCCGAAATATACCGTGTAAACGTTATCTTGCAAGAGTATTAACTGTGAACTTGAATTTTTAATATTTTCTTTTTTTTTTACATATTTTAATAATTGTAACAGGCGCATGGACCGTCCAAGAAGGTCCAACTGCGGCTACGTCCTCTCTAGAGAATGCATTATTAGAACTCAAGCTGGAATGGAATGATCGGACCAAGAACTTCTGAGAAACGATATTGAGATTGCAGGGATACCGAAAGAAAACCACGAAAGATCCATTCACCTCGCGCTGACCGTAGCAAGCAAACTAGGTTTGAATCTGGAGGAGCGACACATAGTAAGCGCGGAGCGTGCGGGTCCGGTACGGCTCGTCGAAGAAGCTGGGATTCGCCCGCGCCCGCGCCCGATTATAGTGCGGCTCGCGCGTCGTACACACATAAATAACAAAACGAAAGTTATGTTCCACGCACATGTGAGCTAGTCTTGAGGTTATGCATAATTACACCTACCTTGAACTTGAAGCTTGGCAAGCACAACTTCGAGAAGGAAGCCGACAGGAGAATTCGTTTGGACTGGGCGGCATTTGGAAAGCTTAGCCACATCTTCAAGTCGTCAATCCCACAAAGCCTAAAAACTAAGGCATTTACCCAGTGCATCCTACCAGTTATGTCCTACTCAGCCGAGACGTGGACATTGACAACAGGTCTCATCCACAAATTCAAGGTCGCTGAGCGTGTGATGGAGCGAGCTACGCTTGGGGTGTCTCTGATGGACCGAATCCCTAACGAGGTCATACGTCAAAGAACTAAAATGACCGACATAGCTCAAAATCAGGAAGTTTAAGTGGCAGTGGGCCGGGCATGTCTGCAGGAGGGTTGATCGCCGATGACTTGTTCTGGAATGGCGACCACAAGAAAAACGTAATGTGGGCCGCCCTGCTGCAATATGGACGGACTACTTGAACAAGGTGGCTGGTAGAGGTTGAATGCGTTCGGCACAAGCCTGGGAAAGTTAGCGTACTCAAGGGGAGACTTACATCCAACAGTGAATGCGAGTAAGCTGATGATGGTAAACAACTATAAAGTCGGCCGCATTAAACTATCGACCATTTTTATAAAATTTTGGGTTCAGATTTCGGTTTCCTATTGCTATAATGTTTGTTGAGTGATGACAAAGAGCCGTCTTAAGCTTAAGAACGCTCCTTCTGTCGCATTTACAAAGAGATTAGCCGCCCCATATATATTTTATTCATGTGTTCTGACCTTTACCTTTGGTCAGTAGGGATTACATTAACTACAGCATGTAAGAGATAAGGAACTAATTGAAAATGTTAGAATATGCATACAAAAGCACAATACGAATTCATTTGATTAAATTATAATTTTACATAATGAATTTACTTTTTCTAAATCATCCTTTCCATCGCTGAATATGGAACAAGATATACAAGGAAAGCATTTGTGTATAGTTGTTTGTATGTCGGGATCACGTCGGAATGTCAAGAATATAATATCTAAATACTTATCGAGTTCTTAGGTTTTCGCGATTGTTACACATAGGAAATAAAACTATTTTTCCGGATTTAAATCGCGTATATTAGTTTTTTCAAACAAACCGACGTTTCGGGCCCTTTACAGGTCCCATGGTCACGGTTGACTGAGGTGGTGCAGTCATCAACCAGTTCGGAAGAATCCTCAGGCCAAGACCTCTTTCAAGCCCCTGAGTAAGATTTCTCAGTTGCTGAGACCCGTGAAATGTAACATCCCCTTACAGGATGCAGGAGTTTACAAGCTTGACTGTGAGTGCGGTCTCTCTTATATTGGACAAACAAAGCGAAGTATTTGTACCCGCGTCAAAGAACATATAGCTGATGTCAAACACCGTCGCGTAAACAAGTCTGCAGTCTGCGAGCATGTCATGGATAAACCTACACATTCAATGAAGTTTGACAAACCCCAGGTCCTTGCAAAAGAAGTCCGTTATCTACCCAGGATGCTGCGAGAGGCCATTGAAATTAAAAAACATCCTAATTTCAACAGGGAAGATGGTTTCTCCGTACCACAATTTTGGGATCCTGTATTTCCTCTGATAAAAAATCCCAAAAAGACATAATAAATGTGTTTTAATTTATTCTAATTTCTATTATTAATTAATAATAAATAAAACTTCATAAAAATTCACTCAATAAAATAATTTGTAAAACGTAATGTAGCGTAAATTGGAATGTTTCTTTGTAAAACATGTAAAATTAAAAATACGTCTCAGGGTGACGGGCGCATTGGCAGTGCACTGTGGCACTGCAGCTTTTACGGGCAGGAGTGTTCCGTCACTTCATGTTATAAAAAAAGAGTAAGCGTCTTGCATTTACCCGTGCGAAAAAGGAATTCGTGCTGCTCCGAAATTTGATCAAACAGTTGCTTGCAACAGAAAGTATACAAGTAACGAAATTAAAATACAATTTAAACAGGCAATTGCCATTGCAATATTGAAAGTAAAGTATTATAACGGTTCTACAACCCGTTTTTCTGAACGGATGGTAGAAACAGGAATAATTAGATCGTGATTTCGCTTCGAGCACACATTTCAAGAAATACTCGAACTTTTCATTTTATTCCTGCATGCATTGCAATCTATCTTCGGCATTAAAGTTCCCACGCGGAAGGCAGCGCTGGAAAAATGTCTGAATATGTGCTTTCTTTGAACGAGAGACGAAGTATTTTTGTATAAATGGAACAAAATTGATATGTAACTGTAACCGCCTTGCTGGTCTTGCGTGTCTTATTTACTACACGTGAGTAAACAAAGCATGTACGCGGTTCAAATAAGAATATCTTGATTTTCGCATGCTTGATCTCACACTTATATCCCTCTCGTTGGCGGTGAAGAAAATATCGTCATGAAACTTGCACGTCAAAGAAGCTTGCCAACTAGGGTTGTCCCCGGTGCAGGTATTTTACATATCAGCGGATGCTGACTTATGTATTTAAATTTTGCGTGTTGCCTTTCTATGTTATGATGTGCATGTGTTTGTTAATGTATAAGCATATTCATAAGTATATTTTTGTAACGACGATACATGTAAAACACTCATAAATAAATTTAAAAAAACCCGAAAACGTACATATCCTTACTGAATCTATCTACATGAAAAAGCTGTCTATTTTCTTTGGTATTATAATAAAATATTATATCAATGATTTTATGACATTTATTAGTAAAAGAATCAATTTGCATGAAAACAATCATTCTGCCTAGTTTAATATTTCTAAAACAATAGCTGAGCTGTTTTTTTGGCTTACAGTCTGTTTCTAGAAGGTTAGTATATTATAGTACTAGCGGCAGTGGAGCTCCTTGTGGAAGAGTTCGTCCAGGGAAGTACTGCCACCTTACCTATTTAATGTAATGTGAGCATTACTGCGTTCCGCTTTTGAAGGGTAAGGGTCCTGGTGAAATTACAGGCACATGGGACTTATGTCACTAGGTATCATAAAAGAAAACATCTGCAATTAATATCAGCATCGATGAATGCGGATGCTGATATTCGCAACAACCATGTTCCCAGCATCTGGAAAACGTATAAAGTCCACATTCCGCTGTCTGCCCGGCCAGTCTGGTGGACTATGGCATAAGCTCTCTCCCTTGAAGATTTTTTATTTTGTTTTATTCACAAATAAAAACTCTTCAAAAGAAACACAAAACAGCGAATAAAAACAATTAAAAGATAAATCTTTTATGTAAACATATCGCCGCCATCTTATGCTATCAGGGGTCTAACAAAAGAGTTAATATCTAAATACTTATTCGCAACTTACGCTACTTACACTTAAAACTATTATATTTCACAATTTGATAAATGCTTTATTTTAATAATCGTTTCATATTTTTCTGATTTACCTAGAAATTTATCAAGAACGTCACTTGACAATTTACATGTATCTCCAGACACGCTTATAGTGTTATAGTATGGAAGAAGAAAATACCTTGGTAAGTATGTTCATACATACCTTGGTAGGTAGGAGGTAATTTAGATAATACACTTTACCAATTCTTGTCGTTTGTTTTTACATGGCAATTTTATCTAGTTCATCACAAATTATGTATATATTTATTTTACTATGTATATCCAAGATTCTACCATACCTAAACAAGTAGTGATAATTGTTCTAAAGAGTGAAATAGTTTAGGTAGTTTAATTAGGACCGGAAGTTCGTATCGTAGGATAAGAAGAGAGACCTACTTCTGGGAGTTGGTGAGTTCTAAAACAGGTTAAATACAAAATCCATTGCATTCCATCCACGTACAAATGAAATTTTGTCTTTAATTAAAATAGCCGAGGAAGATTTTACGAAATAATAACTTGATTGAAAGAGTCTTCATTAGCTTTTTCATGATTTATGTATAGAAATGTAAGTCGTACACTAATAATAATAATAATAATGGTATAGTCGAATATTTAGAAGTAGAATAAGTAATAATAAAACAATAAGTATACAGGAAATGAAACTAATTTTCTAGATTTAAATCGCGTATATTTGTTTTTTCAAACAAACCGACTTTTCGGGCCCTTTACAGGTGCCGACGTGTAACAATCATGAAAAGTATAGTTTCACTGTACCCGGCCAAAACCTAGACCGTACGGTGATATTTTCAGTCTAAGAAATATTGAGTCTTTTGTGATTAATGCCAATTAAATAATATTAAAAAACTCCACTGAACCAACACTCATTTTTTATTCTGGTTACATGGACATGGCAACGCTGTAGCGTGGAGCTTAGTATAATTTAGTGTCAGTAGAGCAGTATTGTCACCTTTCCTATTTCTGCCGCCAAGCAGTAATGTCAGCGTTGGTGCTGGTGAAATTACAGGCGCAAAGGACTTGTCAACTTATGTCTCAGGGTGGCGGGCGCAGTAGCAGTGCCCTCAGATCTTTGCGATTTAAAGCTCTGAATGGCACTGCAACTGTTATGGACAGGCGTGTAGTTTACCATCAGGCGTACAACTTGTTCGTCACTTGATATTATAAACAAAATCTTGGACTTTGACTGACTTTGCATGCTGGGTAATAATCACTAAAATCTAAATGCAAATAACTCACAAACGCGCACACAACGAAACACACGCACTTTGGTAATTGGATCGTGTAATCGCCAGTGGTTCCGTTAACTTTACATCTTAATTGTAAAGAGAGACTTGTCGTAGTCCGTTCATAAATATTCAAACGTTTACACTAAGTATTATAGGATAAAAGTATCAACTGCAGCGCTATAATTTATTGTCCGTGAATAAATTGTCTGACACTGTCTACAATACACGTGTACGCGGCGTGTACTTGTATCCTGAATATCGATTGCAGTCACGTGCTCGTCGAAATAATACCAGACCAGCTGAATTATTCAGTTCGACGAACACCGGCTCCGTCACAGGCACCGGCGGCCTTCAGGTTTTTTAGCCTGTACTGGTTAAAAAGTTGTCATTTAAGTTGTCATATTTATGGGAAAAAAAACGAAATGATCGAAAAATTAAGTTCATTATCTGTATTCCTTTAGTTTTTACAAAGTAAAGAGATTTATAACAACAAAACCGCTTACAAGTTTGGTCGCCTGTATATAAAATCCACATAGATAGGATAGAACCTATTCAGTGTAGATTGCGCTGTGAGCTTTGTCTGCGAAATGTGATGAACTACAGAAGAACAGTGTGAGTGCAATTTGCCAAGTTGGTCGGATAACATTTCAATGAACTGTCTGACAGTGGCTTACTAGAGATATTGCTGTGTAGAGTTTCGATTCGGTCTAAAACCAAAAAATGGTGTATCACAAAATATTCCTCTGTACAAGATGTGTGGGTATGACAACGAAATAAATATTTATTTATAACTGATAATATAATCTTTGACTGTAGTGTCCCCGTTTTTAAAAGGTCATTTCTTGCATTATTGTAAGGTGAATAATGTAGTAGTAGAGTAAGTATCCTTTTTGTTTTAAAGGAAAACAAAAGGCAAAAAAAAACAAAACAACAAATGTAGATATTATACTTTTGAATGTTGAGCAAAGTTATAATTAAAAGTTTAGTTAGTTATTACCTACTGTACTATTTTTTTCTATATTGTTTGTGTCTGATGTCTGGCACAATGTGCCAATAATAAAAAAATACAAATAGAAGTAAATAAATAAGCGATGCATCTTTTGTGAAGCCGAAACTACAAAATCTTACCATCTCGACAACACACTCCATTCTTATGTTATTAATATACAACTCCTTCCTAATAATAATGTAAGTATTCCGCCGGCATCTACGTTTCCTGGAAACAATAATTTAAAGCTTTTCAATGCTAGTGACTAGGCATTGTTTAGTGAAACGTGTACCATCTTCTGTCTATTTTATATATAAAAAATACATTATTAATATAAACAGATAAAAGATATTGTACACTGAATTAATATTAATGAAGAGCTTTATATTTTTAAAGGTACTTACGTAGGACCATATAAAGAAATAGTTAACTATCTAATTGAATTTGTGAATATCACTGCAATGTAATAAAAAAACTTTGAACTCACGGTAACATATATTTTAAGTGATTCAACTGTTCAAAGTTCCGAATTAATGAATTTAAAACAACTTGGGACTAGAGCCATTATTTTTTAGATATTTACATAAAAAAGTTTACAAATTAAACTGAAATTGTTGACTTCGCATACATATTACAAAAATAGTGAAATTTTGCAAAGCAAAATTGCAAATGCGAACGTATCTTAGTCTAGTACATTTTCAGAGCCAAACTATTAAACCAAATTCGATGATCTTTAGCCTTTTGAACCTAGGAGACGGACATCGCTTACTTTTTGTCACAAAAACGAAACTAAAGGGATGAAAATTTGTATGGAGAACCAATCATTTCTCATGTTAGTAGTACAGTCACTTACTTCAAGTATTTATTCTACGCAGACAAAGTCGCGGGCACTGCTTGGTTCTTTATAAATTTAGGAGCAACCATTTTGTGAATAAAAACACGTACAATATGTACCAATCTATAACGCTGTCTTCCTTATTTTAGCAACGTACATTGAAAGGGCTTCTTAGCACATGTTTTCAGGTATTTTTATCTAAAAACAAATTATTACGACGCCATTTTAATAGTTAAAATATTTAAATCCTATTCAAACAGTATCATGAATAGATTTCCCCTACACCCTACCAGTGTTCAAAATAACACATTGGTAAATAAAGGCCTGTCCAATACAATCATTGGATGTAGGTCGGGCCGTCTGCTGCCACACCTTCGATCCAGGGCCGTTTCCTGGGGCCTTACAACGA
This sequence comes from Hyposmocoma kahamanoa, assembly GCF_003589595.1. NCBI lineage: Eukaryota > Metazoa > Arthropoda > Insecta > Lepidoptera > Cosmopterigidae > Hyposmocoma > Hyposmocoma kahamanoa. The sequence continues at coordinate 7,963,325 of NW_020653575.1, read as the reverse complement.
TTTACTACCGGTTGATATTGTTTCTCTATCTATTCGTAGATACTTACGTAAAGGGATGCGAGTTGCAACGGGAACCGTGTGCGTCATTTAGAGCCCACGCAGAAACTTGTAAATACCACCCTGTAACTAAAGCTATAGCAACATTGTGTTTCAGGTCAACTTTGATTTGTTATGGTTATTGAACAATTAACCACTTTTAATTTGTAAGTAATGGAACATACACTTCTAAAACCCCGTGGACGTCTTAGGACGTTAATGCAGAGTACATGATTATGTTACGCCTTTGTAGAGCGGAGTTAGTTGGAGTTAGTCCTTGTGAAAGAGTTCGTCCAGGGAAGTACTGCCACCTTGCCTATTTGTGCTTCCAAGCAGTAATGTGAGTATTACGGCGGTCGGTTTTGAAGGGTGCTGGTGAGATTATAAGCATCTGGGACTTGTCAATTTACGTCTCAGGATGACGGGCGCAGTGGCAGTTTCCCTCAGGTCTTTGCGATTTTAAACTCTAAATGTTACTGCAACTGTTATGGACAGGCGTGTCGCTTAACACCAGGCGCACGACTTGTTCGTCTCGTCACTTCGTATCATTACTAAAAAAATGCGTAAAGGCATATATATTATTCGGTTTGGTTCATCTATTCATTCGTTACTACAGGTACATGGTATAGATGGTAATAATAATTTCAAGGAATCTCTGTTATAAGCCAAAATGGCGTACGAAGTCAATTAAATAAAAAAATGCAATGTCAAACTGAAAAGAAAAATAATAACAATATGTTCAATGTAAAAACAAAAACTGTCTAATAATATTAACAACTAATTAATAATGTAATAATAATATAATTTATTATCTCCCAACAATAAAGATCTTACAAACAAAAAAAAAGGTAGATGTGTTACTAGCGTCCGCGTTGTGATGATTCGAATCTCAGTCAAATGTCAAAAGTCCTTACAATCAATCTGCGTCGAGCAAATGGTAAGAAAGTGGAATTGTGTCATTTTATTCAAATTTTAAGAAAACATTCCGTCGTCTGTATTTAGAAAATGCACTGCCACGTGTAATTTAGCAAAAATATTTACGTTATTGCTATATTTTACTTAAATTTCTGTTTATTTTTATTACTAACAGTTGCTAATTGAAGACAGAGACAGTATTTTTTTTCTGTAGCGAGTGCGATAAAGACGCATGAACTCCGATCATAGATTATAAGTGCAGTCGAGTTATACATGGCAGGTACGAACATTGCAGGCAGTTAGTAAAGTCGTCGATTTGGTAAATTACTAATTGTATTGTAGTTGGAAAAGTTGTTTATACAGACTTGTTACGTACGTATTTATGCCGCCTTACACTACATAATAATTTCTTGCTTGTATATGAATAAACACAGAATTTCAAAGTCATTCACATGCCAAAAACATCAACTAAACTCTTACACATTTTTTAATGCAGAATTATTTTTGTGTACAGATTGGAGATAAACATACTTTAAGTGGAGTAACTTGTCTTTGATTGAAATTAATTTGTGAAATCTCATTATCTGGGGCGTAAATAAAGAGTTTATGTACTCTACGTATTTCAAAATGTTTTCCATTTTTTTTACAATCTAACCTGAAATATAGCCCACTGTCTGTTTGACATCACTCGCTAAAGTTTCAGTGTCAAGCACTTCAGAAAACATGTCAACATTATTTTCTGATATCTTGTCACTAATCGTTATGAGATCATTTTCACGTCGATCTTTAGATGCTTTAGACTTCGTCGTCGTCAATTGTAACTTATTTGTTGGAAGACTAATTCTATTAATGTTAATGTTTAATGTAATTAATATGTAATGGCGAAAGAGCAATTTATTAAATTTAATTTAAATGATATGGTCGTTATGGCGACTCTTGGGGGAGGTCTATGTCTAACAGTGGACGTTTATAGAAATAGCATTATTTTTCACGCTTGTTTGATAACAAAATTTTTTTTTTAATTTGTTTTCCTTTTCTATTGTATTTTACTTCTTACTTCTTTTCAGAATTTTCATTCTGTACAACAAATCATAATCACAGTCTATGGCCTGTCAATTTAAATGATGCACGATTTTTTTTAAAGTTTCTATATTTTATGGAACTAATTTCAAACGTCGATTTACTTAAAATAAAATAAATAAATAAAAAGATCTTATTCTTCAACAGAAAACATATCACAATATTCAAGATAAAACAATATGTAAATCTATGTCGAAAAAAAGGTAAAGACCTCAGTAATTTACTGATTTTCAGGCTTCATCTGGTAAGTTTTCGCCCCTGGAGACACCGTAGCATATAGAGTTCTATGAACGTAACAACTCTTGTGTTTAAGATCATTATCCAACAAGTACAAAATAATAAGTACATGATTGAATATAGAGCTTAGGTGTGGGAGACAGGAGCCCAAAAGTATAGCACTTTTGGGCTCCAGGCTCTGTATAAGTCCCGAATCCGAGAAATGACGGTCCGAAATGTCACTGGGATCATTTTATCTCTAGGTGTACAAGCGATATTCGTATTTTTAACGGACTTCAAAAAAAGGAAGAGTTTGGTTAGGAGCTTAGAATAATAACGCATAGAATGATAGTTTCATATCAAACGAACTGTCACAAGTGAGGCAAAAATCAAATTCATGTAGGCTAGTTTTAGTAGTAGGTTAATTTTCGGTTTTAGTGAATATTTATATAAAAATACAAGTTGAAACGCGTTACTTCCTTGTGGAATGTGATGTTAGTATCTATTTTATGCTTCTCTGACGTATTTTTACACTCATTTACCGCACATTTCGTCATTTTTAGCTAAAATTCTGGAGCTGTTCGCGGTGCAAGTTGATCTTGAGCACTGAAGGCCCGCCCGCCCGTGTAGGCCCATTGGGCGCGCTTGAATTTGCCTCACTTAGCGTGTGCGGACTATTATTATTCTAAGGTTAGGAGGTTATTCGTTCGGCTGTATGTATGTTTTCAGATATCTCCGTCAATTGTGGACCGATTTTGAAAATTCTTCTTGTTTGCAAGAGTGCACTCTCGTGATGGTCCCATTGTCGTCAAGTCAGAATCTATTGAGGGAATCCCATGAAAACCGAAGGAAATCCTCAAATTTTATAGGCCAATTTCTCCATCAATTGTGCACCGATTTTGAAAATTCTTTTTTTGTTTCAAAGGGTAATAGGGGCTCTCGAAGTGGTCCCTGACGATGTTCCGGGTTCTATTCGGCTATCACAAATTACTAATTATTAATAAAAGTCGACTTTTCATTTGACACAATACATGTAATCAACAAATCACCGTAACCATGTTGTCCAGAAAAGAAAATACAAAATGTACAAAGAAGTCCGTAACAGTCCCATTGCCACCAAGAAGTCAGAATCTGACAAAGGATTCCAAGGAAATTGAAAAAAGCCGGTAAGCAAACTTTTGAGGTCGGATTTACATAATTCCTACTACATTTACATTCAAACTGACTGCGCATTTGTTCTAAGCTGCCGCTGTTCAAAGGTGCCTGCTTCTCCCCTATTATTATCATCATATCTATTTTAGATTTTCGCCTCTCCCATGACCTAAAATATTAATTTTTTTCGGAGAGATGGTATTCCCGGCGATGGCGCATATGACCTTGGTGACCCAACGGTTGGCACTGGAGGTTCTGGGTGGGTGCCCTGCAGTGTGACTTTCGGTGCTCTGGTAGTCATTCATAGTACAGAGATTTCCCAAGTTTGAGACCTAGCATATGATTGGCGTGATAGCCTGGTACAATAATGAATTAATTATTCAATAAAAATTTAATTAATACAGTGAATAGCGACATCTCTCGCCAGGAGTGGTAGCTGTAAAGGTACTAACTGGGTGATAAATCTGTCATAGATTTCTCATAGATGGCGCTACGACTAAAAAGTCGTTGAAAGACCAAGTACAAAGACACGACGCAAGCACATAGAGAAATTCGTGAGGTCCGTTAGTTCGTTCCGTGGCTTAGTTGGTATAGCGTCTGGCACGGTATGCAAGAAGACGTCGGTTCGAATCCGACCGGATCGAAGGAATTTTTTCTGATTGTTCGATCTTTGTATTAATAATTATAACAAACTAGTGGAGTAATTTCACAAAAAAAATAATTGAATATCAATTCAATAAAAAATTAATTAATTATTAAGAGATAATAGATTTTAAAATTTAATTGCCTATTTAAAATTTAATTGCCTAAAAGCAAACTTTTTTAAAATAATACCAAGTGACGGGACGATCAAGTCATGTGCCTGGTGGTAAGCGACATGTCCGTTACCCAGGGACAACGTGACACTGACAAATCCCACATGCCTGTGATTTCACCAGCACCCTTACCCTTCAAAACCGGAACGCACAAATGCTCACGTTACTGCTTGGCAGCAGAAATAGGTAAGGTGGCAGTATTTTCCTGGACGTACTCTTTCACAAGAAGCTCTACTGCTACTAAATGAATTAAAAGTACTAAATGATGTAATTCCAATGAAAATAAAATATCATGATGACCTAAAACTGATTTGAATATGGAAATGGCAAGCAGATGAGAGGAATTCTTTAACAGTGTATAACAGCTGCTTTGTGTTTGGGTTCATCAAGCAACTGTCATCAACATAGCTCAACAACCATTTAAAATAACACTGCTTTCAAATAAAAAAAGAAACGCTTTTAATCTTGTGCATCCGTTCAAGAGAATGACGCTATGAGCAAATATCTACAACAGTCAGACGAGCAAGTAGGTATGACGTCAAACTTCCCTTTTCATCGCGAGTTAAAAATACCGTCGTCGCCTACACCGGCTGATATAGAATAATTCAATAAGCCATATAAATCAAATACTTATCAGACGAATGAGAATACTCTCGTACTAACCTGTAGTAAATCGCAACAGACACCACACTTCTCTTTTGTATGTATTTTATAGTCTCTTTAGGGTTTAGTTTTATATTTAAATTCTTATTTTAAATGTGATTGTTTTTAGCATTGACTTACAAATAAATGGACGACGGGTCTAATACAAAAAACCACGAAAAAAATGTCCGTCTCAAGTCAACCTATTTAAACGTAGTGACATGTAAAGGAATATGAAAAGCTAAAACGTTGAATTTAAATTGTAATGTCATCGCAGTACTGTCTAATTTGGCTTGCTTCGCTGTCAGAAGAAACAAACGAAGACTAAAGCGTGAATGACGCTCTGTATACGATTTTAACGCCCTATAAGTTCGGACACTTTTTAGCGCGGACCCGACGTCCATATAATTGTAAGTCAATGGTTTTTGGCTCCTTTTCTGGTATTTTTAAATTTTTAAATAAATAACGCACACGTTCAACATAGCCCCGCACTAGGGAAACCCTGTGTCGCGGGTGCCATGGATACACATAGACAACCACAAATTACACCCAAACTCACGAGAGAAATAAATGTAAGCCATACAAACATTTCTACCGGCCCGGGAATCGAACCTGGCACCTCTGCGTGGCAGTCCGGCATGGTAACCGTTCGGCCACGGAGGCAGTTAAAATTTTGTTTCTGTTTTGCTTTGAAAGCTATATGTGTTTCTAATAAATTAATAAGCTGTAAGTGCATTTGCGTTAGCTTTGCTCAATCGTTGTTAGCACCCACCCTTTAACCCATTGATACAGTCTGCTATACTAACCCATATTGTTTAGGATTATTTACAGCTTTTTCGTCAACTTGGTTGAGTGGTTTAAGATATTTTTTCTCAAAAGAATATGAATTGACTTAGCGAGAAATACAAGGTATCATAAAATTTTTACAGAGATTACGTGTTGATAAAATATTCAAATGAAGGTATACAAATAAAATTTGGTGTTGTAGTATGATAAGAAAAAACAAAAACAAGGCCCTAGTCAAGTATCGCATATCAATTGCCATGGTAACACCAGTCTAGTCTAGTGTGATTCTATAATACCAATTACATATAGAAAAAAAAACCATCAAAACTGTGAAGAGATCCTCATTATGTGAAATTTTAATTAATAGTTGTCATCATTTCAGTCGAGCCCAAAGATCGCCACAACGACCAGTCTTGCAATTCTCAATTTTCAATCTCTTCAATTTTCAATTCTCGTTACGGCAATGACGCATTTGAAAATGTTAGCCTGTGTGCCCGTGCAAGCCTCAAAGATCTCAAACCTGTTCATGTTTAAAAGACACGCATTATTAATAATAAAAATCGATTCAAAATTACATTAATTTTAAGTACCTATGTGATGACTATCTTCATCATGCGATGGTAATCTTGATTGATAACAACTCTGTTAATTGATCTTAAGTGTTTACAATAAAACAGAAAAAATATGTAATGTGTCACTATGTGCCAGAGTGAGAAATACTGTGAAAGTGGACGTGGTGACAAAAATAGAGAAAGGTATGACGAAGTGGTTTGGGCGTGTGGAGCGGATGAATGAAAGCAGAGTGGCGAAAAAGATATATAGATCCAATCAAACGGTAAATGCTCTTAAAAAGGCTGGAGCGCGCAGTGACAAAAATAAGAGGGTTTTTCATACAAAAGATTGATGGTTTTAAGTGAAGCAAGTGAGGTTTGTCAGGATCGTGTAAAGTGGCAATCGATATTCTACGTACCCCAATGGACATCAAAAAGCCTTACGTGTGTTTATGTAGTTACTATAAACGTATTACATTCATGACAATGCTCTTAATATTAACAATTTAGACATTTAGGCAAACTATTGCGGCTCGTTGTTTATTTCGATGGATAAACCACCAACCGCTATTATACTATCATTAAACAGGTTATAATATTATTATATAAGCTATAATCCGTGTAACTATGAATTAATATCATACCAAAGTTTTTTGTTTTTTTTTAAATAGTAATTTATCCGCTCAAGCGTTGCGCTCCTCCTGCTGCAAAATGGCGGCTATTTGGTTTCGCAAATTAGAAAAAGATTCAGTTTAAATACAAGTTTTTATAAATAAAAATTATTATTCTGCATTGCTAAATAAATACCCTTCGTACTACCAACAAAAACATCTCAAATAAAATGCAGTAATACACCGCAAATCCTGCACTTAAAAATCACTAATGAAATTTTTGGTGTACTTGGGTAAATATGATAATATTCCGTTTGAGTGGTTCTAACGTTTACCATGAAATTACTCCCTAAAGTATAGTTTATAAACATTTATATTCAGGATAAACTTAAAAAATGCTATTTACGGTATGTTTTCAATAAATAAACACCGAAATCACCAGCCCAAACAATAACACTCACACGAATGTCGTGACGTATTTTTGAAGTTGTTTATTTTTTTAAATGACAGACCCAGCCATTAAAAACTTTATGGTTTGCTAGAGTAGTTACCGAAATAGCAATTAATATTAGTTCTTTTACCTGTTATAACTTCGATATCCGATAAATCGTTATAAAATCATCACCGGCACCTCTAGGTGTGGCATGCGTCTACGGCTGCATGTATCGCGTGAGCGGTTATAGCCCCATCAATTTATTTCTCTTTATTATGAAATATAAGAAGTAGGCTTATTTTCCTTGTAATATTATTCAAATATTGAACACGAGCTAAAAATTTTTTCTGAACTTTGACAAATGTGCATGTCAATAGATGGCATTGTGTGTTACAAACTAATTTATAAATTAACGCTTCCTAATATAGGTAGATGGAGCTAATCTTAAACAAATTAAAAGAATACCCAGCACTATCCATAAAAATCGGAGCAATAAGCGCCATCTAGTTGATTTGTTTGTTATCACTAGAAATTAGAGTAGCTTTGATAAATTGCAGCTTGCCAATGAAAAACAAATTATAATTAGTTACAAAAATAGCAATTTGCTTATACATTATCTATTGTGATTTATTGGTATGTTATAATTATTAGTACACGGATTCGAATCGACGTCTTCTAGCAAACCGTGCCAGTCGCTATGCCAACTAAGCCACGGAACGAACCAGCGGCCCTCACGAATTTTTCTATGTGCTTATTGTCGTATCTATTTGGTTTCTCATTGATTTTTATTGGTATTTGTTCTTTGTGTAGGTTCTACTTTGAATGGTATTTTGTAACCGCGTATCCATAATCAAATGTTCTTCTTTTTTTTATCGTGACGACACTTTTTTTTTATTTTAGGGCTATATTAACCCTGAATAGTACGTTGCTACCTTGACTGCGCTATCCGTGGCAGCGTAGAGATCTTCCCTCGTACAGGTATTAGGGCACAAGGAGCACAACAGTAAATGCTGCATGGACTGTGTTGGGGCACCGCGGCCACATTGGGTTTGACTAGTATCCCTGAAACTCCATTTACACATCGTGTCTCTGCAGCGTCCTGCCTGAGAGCGAAGACGGTTTAAGGACTTCCACTTGTTCCACACGGGCCACTGCAGATCGCAACCTGGTGGTAGTTGCTCATGAGATATGATGAATCCAGGTGGTGGGGTTTTTTCCGTTTCCACAAGGCACGCCTAGTGACAATTGGATGGTCACTCGTAGCCTTTTGTGGTAAATATGAAGATAAAATAATTGGGTCATAAGTGTATTTTATCTATTCACGACAAAAAACTGCAACGACAATAAGTAAGTATAAGCGGCCGCCGCGGTATTTAACTGACAATCTTCAGATTAAGTAAGAAATTAGTGAATCCTGAATAGATGGCGATATGCGGTGTCCTCCCGTCTGTGGTAGCTTGGTGGTGCATTGCTACCGCCCGCGATGTCCCCCTCGCGTTTAGAGCACCGCGGTGGATTGTAAAGGGTTGCGCCACAGACGCTGGTCTAATTTCCGGGCCTTTTTGCAGTTGGCGCTTTGCGTAGTTCAATTCAGTTCAAAATTGCTTTGGAAGGTTTCCGATAAATATATTCTTTATAGCGATAGTCGCAGAGAAGATAATCGACGTCACCCATTGATTTTATGTCTTGCATTTATGAACTTTTAGTTACAACGATGTGCATAACTTTTCTAATGGCTGCTAAGCTGTAGTAGCAAGTTGGTTTTGCTTGCTTTGCCAGTGCGGCTTTTTTATTTTCATCGATACTTATAGTAAGCAAGCGCCATGGCTATGTGAGTTGTGTAGTGAGCGAAATCCTATATCATTTAGTGTATACATACAATTTGTATTTTATGAGAGTTTTTGTGCTATTTTTCACAATATGTCTACAGTGTAAAAGTAATAAAATGTTTTCATGTTTACCTAATTTTAAACTGTCGTTTTGGTGTGTATTTGAATACTCTACTTTAAATATATATGGTGTCAATGTTTATCAGTTTACATTAATTAAATTTCTAAATGAAGGACATAATTGGTGCGTGCATTACAAAATGTCTAATCAACAAACTCCTGTTTTATCAAGCATTCATAATTTTGTAAGCTTTTTTGTGTTGTTTACTATAGTTTACATGCTATATTATATGGGCTGTTTTCTATATATTTTATATCTGGGCTTATTTTTATGTAAATATGATAAATACACTCAAATAAAGTCAGTGTCTAATTTGAAATGCTTAGTTGGATCTAAACTGGGTATTAGTTCTTATAATATGACTGTGGTACATTGCGTCAGCCTATTTACAGTAATTTCTACTCTTTTAACTCTATTTGTGGACAGGCTCAAGTATACAATTCATAACTGTTTTCTAGTTTATAATAATTGTCATGTATGTACTGACCTCATAAAGAGGATCTGTATTCAATGGCAAAATGTGAATAATTTGTTACCGTGTAATAGTATGCAATGCATATACTGTAAAGCACCGCTCAGAGTGATACATAAGTGTATTCTTTTTGTTATAGCCAACAGTGATCACTATGCATTACTAAAAATAATAAATGACACTTACCTACCAAGTTTTGGTTTATTATCTTACCTGAATTATCCCACTAATAATTTAATATAATTTCTTAGATTTTCTATTAATTATGCTACTATATCTGCATGCTTCAATTTCACTATTACTAATGTTATTTGTTTTTTGGAACAGGCACTATTCATAATTGTAAGTGCTCATATCCTAAATGGTTAATTCAAAATTTCTGAAAATTGGTCTTTATAATGCTGGGTCTCTAGGTACTAAACACGATGAGTTGCAGCTGGCTGTTGGTAGTAAATTGCCAGACATTCTCACAATAAATGATACGTGGTTGCGGGCAGGGGAGGAGGGGCGTGCACCGACGCTAGGTGGCTACCGACTGCGGCACATACTCCGACCAGCTGGTCAGCGTCGGGAACGTGGTGGTGGTGTAGGTTTCTACATAAAACGGGGCATTAATGCTCGTACGCTGCGGAGCAGATGTGGCTTGCTGTCAATGTAAAAACTATTCATCTTTTGGTGGGCACTGCCTATAGACCAGAGTGGTTCAATGTGGATGATTTTTTCGATTCTTTGACGGAATCATTTTTCTCCTTTGAGAGCTACAATCATGTGATATTAGTGGGGGATTTTAATATAGATTGGCTTGATTCCAACAGTATGAAGACCAAACGACTTAAACAATTTTTGAATTGTACAAATCTTTCAAATCATGTTAGTGAGCCAACACACTTCACGTCAACAAGTGCTACTTTGATAGATTTGGTTTGTTCAGATGCTCCGCTCCTACAGGTAGATGTAGCTCATCGTCCCGAGATCAGTGGCCGTGCAATAGTTATGACTGAATTTAAAATTAAACCCCAAAAACTTGCCCTAAAGTAATTTCCTGCCGACCAATTAAAAGTATTGATTTGAAACGGTTCGACACTGATCTCGAGAGGATAGACTGGGATGGGATAGCTGAAATGAGTGACGTGAACGAAATGGTAACATTTTTCAATGCTTTTATTATACATTTAATGGACAAACACGCCCCAGTGAAGCAAGTTGTAATTAGGGATAAGCAACAACCGTGGTTTACTGAAAATGTTCGTCATATCATGAAACTCAGAGATGATGCACAGCGTCAGTACCAATAGTGATACGCACAAAAGTCAATACAAAATGTTGAAACACCTTGTTAATGCCAGTCTTTACCAGGAAAAAAAACCGCTTTTATTGGCCAGCAAATTAATTTAAATTTAAATAATCCCAAATTGCTTTGGAAAAGGTTGAAGAATACAGTTGTCCCTTTCAAAAATGAGCCTGAACTCCCTGCCTTTTTGTGCGATCCTGATGCTATGAATGAAGCTTTCTCGATATTCTTGATAACAATGGTACATGCATGCATGGCCTAACTTATTTTAATAATAATAATAATAATAATAAATAGAGTTTAAAATAAATACGAAAATAATAATAATAAATTTTTTAATTTTTTCTCCCATTTAAAAATTCAAAATTAATTTTTTAGGCCTTGGGAGAGGCGAGAGTTTAAAATAAATATGATAATAATAATAATAATAATAATACTTTATTTCGGACAGTTATCCATAGTTTGTTAGTAAAGAACTTAGGAATAAGGTTAGTATTATGCTATTCAAATGCTAAAATTACAATAAAATAAGATAATGTGAAACAAATAAAAAATGAAAAACAAAATAATTATACAATTCAAATCCAAAAAATAAACCACGAATACAACATTAAATATAAAATTATAAAATTGAAAATTACAAAATTGAAAATTATAAAATTGAAATTAATTTAACATACTCATGTAGACTTAAACTAAACCGCCACATGAAGTTTCATCCAGTGGGCCTGGATGGGGCAATCAATTTTATTAACCACAGTTTTTAGAATGCTGTTGGGGCACCCGCGCACACGTCGCCAAAGCGAGGCAACCCGCTTCCTCATAATGGCATGAAAGCCATCTGTGCGTGACTCAGCGAACATGCCTGAAGCGCTACAGTGTCGCGGTAACCCTAACAACATTCTAAACGCGTTGTTATATTGTACGCTCAGCGTATTTAGGGTCACCTTATTATACTTCACCCACAGGCTACACGTGTAGAAGGTTTGACAGTATGCTTTAAAAAGCGTTAATTTTACCTCCCCACTACAACGTGCAAACCTGCGGGCGATCATATTTGCTCTGACTGCAAGGGCTCTCCGTTCTCTCTCAATATCCACCAGATCGGACTGATCATCTGTCACCCAGTGACCCAGGTATTTAAATTTAAAAACTCTAGTAAGCTCACTGCCACAAAGGGAGACCGGCGGTACAACGCCCACTTCTCCACCATCGTCTGCATCAAACAAAGATTAAATAATTGAGACAAAACCCCCGGTAATCGCTCACCCGCATGTTTTAAATGCTCTACGCTCAAGCCATCATGTCCAGGTGACTTCTCCTTTGTCATTCCCTTAATGATAGATGCCACATCATCAGCAGTGAATTGAGAGATAGATGGGGCACCATAAAAGGAAGTTTCTCGCACCCACCCGCGGTCCGGCAGCTCACGTGGCTCGACTTTGAAATGCTCCATGAAAAGGTTTGCTATATCCTTACAGTCTACTACGCCATCAACACTCACCGGACGACTTGTCTTCGGATTCATTTTGTCCGATTCCTTCCAAAACTTATGAAAGTTCCTCGACTCATGATGTAATGCCATTATATCAAATTTAATTTTGAATGCCATAGATATAGTTCAGCAACTTTTAAATTAACCTCAGCACATGAACACGAAGTAGCTAAATATATTTTAAGTATTAAGTCAAATGCCACTGGAGTGAATGAAATAAACATGGATATGTACTAACATAGTAGTGTCATTACTAAATGACACTACCGAGAACCGTAAGTGTTATAACAGCTATCATAAATAAAACTATTGAGTCTTCTACATACCCTTCTGTTTGTAAAATTGCCATTATTCGTCCGATTCCTAAAAATAATAATCCCGCTAGTGTCAAAGACCTAAGACCTATCAGTATTTTACCCTATTTATCGAAAATCTTAGAGAAGGTAGTCCATGGCCAACTTATGCGCTATTGTGAAGCAAATGAAATCCTTCCGTCACTTCAATCTGGATTTCGCAAGCAGCGGAGCACTACAACAGCTCTTCTTGATGTCGTTGACAACGTCTTCGCTTCTCAAGACATTGGTAGGGGTTCGATTTTATGTTTGTTGGACTTCTCGCGTGCGTTCGATTCTATTAACATTCAAATGCTACTTGCAAAGATGTCTTAGTATGGTCTTGACCACAATTCCGTATCTTGGTTTAGTAGTTACCTAAATGGACGTTATCAAAAGGTAGTCATACAAAACTCTGATGGTACCAACATCGAATCGGGCCTTAAGACAATCCGGCAAGGCTCCATTCTTGGAGCTTTACTTTTCATTTTGTACAGCAGTGATTTGGCTAAATGTATTTTAAATTGTCGGTTTCACTTATATGCTGACGATCTACAAATTTACATTTCAGGCAATGCTGATGACTTGGACGCTATGGTTGCTGGGTTAAATGATGATCTGAGTCGTATTTAAATCTGGCCTCGTTTTAAATGCTACTAAATCAAAATATTTGATACTTGGCTCCCGTAGTCAGGTGCAAAAGATTATTGGTGCTGACCCACAGATTGTTATAGGTGTGGCTATAGAAAGAGTTAGCTCAGCTAGAAATCTTGGGTTACAAATGGATAGTGAGCTGCGCTTTGAAAATCATGTCATCGCCTCAAAGTTCTGTACAATTTTAGATTTTATATCAGCCAGGCTCTGAGAGTTCTGCTTTGTGAGGCACTGATGTTGTCTAGGCTGTCAACGGTTCAGGTTAAATATGGCTGTCTCAAAAAAAGCTCGAAAAAACTGATCCAGCGAGTGCAAAATTCTTGTGCTCGCTATTGTTTTCGAATTCCTCCTCGCACACATATCACGCCCTATCTAAACAAATTCGGCATTCTGAAAATGGAGGCCCGTCAGAAGCTATATTTGGCCTGCCTAATTTATTTTATTTTATTTACTTATTTATTTCAGGCAACTAGGACCCATAGATACATACCTTACAGACTAACATACATATAATATAACAATAGTATAATAAAACAATAACAGAAATATTAAATAAATACCTTACGGACTAATCATAAATACAATATAACATGATAATATACATATAACACTATTTATTTACACGTATGTGCTTCGACGTGTGACGCAACGTGGGTGTCCGGTAGCCGTCCTCGGAAACGCCGGTACATGACACCCTTCGGCCAAAAGTCTTCTCTCATGAAGGTCGACAGGTGTTGAGTTGGTACTCGCACCACAAATGAATTAAAATTCACATTGTGGCGCGACTCCAACCGGTCGACCCTCAGGTTTGCGTTGGCCTTCACTCGCATGTACTCCACAATATCCGCAGACTTGGTGGAGTAATGAAGACGCGACACGTATAACAACGTCGTCGGTACCGCTGGACGCAATAAATGATTCGGGCCAGTCAGAGCGGTGCCACTAAGGTTTCGGCTGGTGTTCTTCTTTTCTTTTCCACCTTCCGAAAGCCATCCTCGTCGCACTGATCAACTCGTCTCGGTGGTACTGACGACGCAGCTCCAGATACGAGTTTCTTTTTCGGTTTTCCCTTCATTGGTTGCCTGGGTTGTGGTTGTGGAGTACTAGATCGGGCAGCGGCAACAGCTGCGTAATCACGTGGAGGGGTCGTCCCCGGCGGGGCGGGGTGCGGGGAAACGCGCGCGGCAACAGCGCCAGAGGTCGGTGACACATGCATGTGAGCCGACTCAAAACTGCTGAAAGAAGCATTTTGCGCCCCGCGACAAGTGTTCACGTTGCAGGCCTCAGATGACCTACTTACCGAAGCCGCACTACTAAGTAATACAACTTGGGCACGCAACTCACTGATGGTGTTGTCTGAGGCCTCCAATTTACACTGAACTTCAGCAAGGCTTGCTTTTAGGGACGTGATGTCCTTCAGCAGCCTGGTGACGTCGACGTGGTCGAACGTGACAGGGGGCAGCTTATGCAGCTCCTTCGCCACGAATGCAGGCACGTCGTCTGGGTCGGTCTCCTTGAACAACGTAATGATGTCCTGGACACTCTTCGCTCCTCCATCTCTCCGACGAAACGACATCTGCTCGGCTTTGCCAAACGTCCGGAAAAGCAGCGCCTTGCCACTGCAAATCTCTTCTTCTTTGAAATTTGACTTGCAGACCTGCACGATGCTGACTTCGTCTATGGTATTTATGGCGTGTTGTATAAACGCCAACAGTTCGTTGGCTATGAGTTGCTGAGAACCCATAGTCAATTACGTGCAGCGGCTATTGCCGCGCGGGTCGCGAATTATTATAATTCTTATTGTGCAGTGGAGCACGTCCGAATCCGAGCGTGCACCGCACCGCACTGATTGATATGGTTAAAACCCAGAAACCTGATTATCTATACCACAAGATTAATTGGTCACAACGTGTAAGGGGGGTGTAAGTTCCGATTAGTTTCTAAAAATGTTATTAACATCCCAAAACACAGAACGACTGCTTTTCGCGGCGGTTTCAGGTATCGCACCAGTAAGTGTTGGAATGATATTCCTCCTCCATTGCGTGACATCAATAATAAAAAACGATTTAAGCGTGAATACAAAAAAAAATTATTGTCAGAGCAAATGTGTCTCGCTACATAGATATTTCCCTAATCAACGCGTTTGATACTTGTAAACCTAAATTTCCGTACCTATACATACTCATATTTGGTAGCTATTGTTATAATTTAATATTTTGTTTTTACAAACAATGCAAGCTTACGCTTACATTATTATTTATATTGCTTACCTTCATTACTTACACTATTTACATTGTTTGCTTTACATCTTACACTTTTGCTTGATATATATATATATATATATGTATAGTATTTAGAGTTAGGTATATATATTTGCGTGTGATGCACTTTGGTGGCATGGCTTACTGGGCTGCGATCGCTCATCATATGGTACTGGCAGAAAACCAGCACTGTTTGACTTCTCTCGGTCTACAGTATTTATGCTGAGTCAGAGCCATTTCAGCACAAACTGTAGTCATAACTACATTTAAATTTTGTCAGTTGTTATAGTATGTTTGTTTTTCTCACAGTATTTGTTTTTCTCGCAATATGTGTTTTGTATAAATGTGTATAAAATTAATAATGAATGTTCTATGTGCTTTTATGTTATACTCTGTGAAGTGATTGTAAATGTTTTGTTTCTGTTTGTATTTGTGTAGAATAAACGTGTTATCTATCTATCTATCTATCTAATATACAATAAAAAATAGGCAAGCGGCTATCCATCTAGGATGCGTATGGGCAGCATGTAATGTTAGTTGTAGTACATTTATACTAGGTATAAACAGGAGTTCACGCTTATAGAAGATATATTTTTTTGTCGCCAAGCAGTAATGCGAGTATTGCTGTGTTCCGATTTTGAAGGGTAAGTTTGCCGATGAAATTACGGGTACATGTGACCTTTCAACCAGTTGAAAGTTCACCAGTCTTGCGATTTCTGCTTCTGAAAACTATGAAATCGTAACATTTGATATAAAAACAGCATTTTTATATGGCGACTTAACAGAGGACATTTTTATAGATATATCGGAAGGATATGAAGAACAGCGTAATAAAGTTTGTCATGTAAAGAAAGCATTAAATGGGCTGAAACAAGCTCCAATAACATAGAATAAGAAGTTCACTGAAACAATTTTGAATCTCGTTTTGAACCCACGAAAACGGATCAATGTGTGTTTACCACTACAGACGCAGCAATAATAATTGCGATGGACGTTGACGACGGACTGGCTATATAACTAAAGATAAATAAAAATCATTGAATATACTACATAATCTGGAGAAGGTATTTGAAACAAAGATTTATGAGAAATCAACCAATAACATTGGATTTGAAGTTAACGGACCAAAGGAAGGAATATTACTGCATCAACAAAACTTCACAGAAAGGCTTCTTAAGAAGTTTAATATGTTTGATTCCAAACCAGCAAGTACACCATGTAATATATTGATAAGAAAAAGGAAATAACCGATATAGATACATCAAACGTTCCATATAGGGAGTTAGTAGGAGGATCGCTGTACTTATCTACAAGATCAAGAACAGATGTAAGCCAAGCAGTAAATGAAGCTAGTAAGAAAATAGAAAATCCAAATAGAGAAGATATAATAGCTACAAAGAAAATACTGAAGTACTTAAATGGGACAAGGTGTAAAGATAATGTACAGAAGAGGAGAAAGTATTACAAAATTCGATGCATTCTGCGATTCAGACTATGCGAACTGTACTGAAACTAGACTTGTTATAAGAGAGATTTGTTACAATATTGGCAAGTGGACCGATATCTTGGTGCTCCAAGAGACAACCAATAGTTTCGCTCTCGTCAACAGAGTCTGAATACATTGCAGATTCTCATTGTTATAAGAATGTTCATATTTAAAATCATATTTAAGTGAGCTAACAGGTAATAACATTAATATTGCGTTGAACACTGACACAGTACAATTCAATTGATAAGAACAGGTTCATTTAGTAAAAGGTCAAAACATATTTGTCAGATTCTATTTAATCCACGAGAACTATGAAAATGGTAATATTGATATAAGATATTGTCCAACAAATTTACAAATTGCTCATATGTTTATTAAACCATTATTTAAGTTCATTGCCAATTAATTATAAAGTAAGATTATATACGTTTTAAATACAAAAATATTAATTTTTAATTATATAAGTTTTAAAGTCTCTAAAGTAAATACAAGTAAAATAAGTATTTATCAAATTTTGTTGTTAAATTTAAAAAATAGGAGAAGTTGTTGAATGCTATATCTATGGTTGAATGGTACAAGTCAATAGCACATCAAGCTTGACACTGTGTACTTTGGACCATTCTTATCGTAAGCGGCATAGAGTTAGATTAAATCTTACGTGTGAGGCTTGACGTGTTCCTGTACAACACTAGCACTGTTATATTTTGTCTGTGGCTCTCTGTGTGTGTAAATCAAATATGGTGGTGATGGTTAAGTTAAAACTTAAACGTATAAAATGTAAAACAGTTCTGTATTAAATTAATACAAATAGTACATATACAAAACAGTTATTTGTCTTCACTGTACCCATAAATCTGAACAATTATATACACAATGAATTGTATACACAATGAACAATTATTACACGCTCGCTTCGCTGGCTCTGCTCGTATAGCTTTTCAAATACTAACCTAACCTAAACCCACATGAGGGAGTCGACCGCCAGGAAGTGTAAGCAAATTCTGTTTTGGTGCTTGCCTCGATACAGTTATACGTTACTTAAGAGCATTGTTTTTAAATTACATATCAGAAGCACTGCACCAGTCTAAGAATAATAATTTTGTCGAAACGAATTTCCAGCAGTCTAAATTATATAGAAAACAGACAGTACAACAAACATAATTAGACCGAACAAACTTCTGCCCAAAGAATACGTTTGTGTAATAATGATTCTAATAATAGGTTTTCGGACAAACGATACTTCTGTTGTAACTTATTTATGTATTGCAAATTTATGCCAAAACTGTCATCGCACTAATGAAAAAAATCGAACCGCTTTCGGAGTAATGAAATTCGGAAAAAATAAACTCGAGTTTGTGATACGTCACCCTGGCGGGTAACACTGGAACTATTTCTTTCCTGTACATACACATATCTATTTGTTTATTCAATCAAAATCAACTTTGACGTGACGAAAAAACACTATGAAATATAAAACAATTACATACATTACTCGATAGTATTAAAATAACATGATATGTGTTGGATTTCGTATCTTCGGATTTCGGAACTTCTATAAATAGTACAGGGTAGATCTAGCACTTGCGAGGACTTCCTTCCTTTGTATCCTCCATCCTCCTCCAACATGCGCACTTTCCTGTTGCCGTTTCTTTCACGAGCCCATGACTTGGCGACAATAAAAAGATGATACTGAACTGTGATAGTTTGTTTTGTTCACAATACAGTGAGCTCAGTAGTGAACCTGAGGATTTTCCTTTTGTGGCAGCCGTATCCAGGCGAAATTGCTACCAGCGCAATGAAGGAAAAGGTGAGTGGGAATGTTCCCATCATTTTCCCTGACATTTTCTTCGACTTACTACATATACTTGTTCCAGTCCTTGTAAGTACTTGTAAGTACAGTTACAGTTACAATTAACAATAGTTATTCGTTATGCAAGGCTGCAAAGTCGTTGTTTGCCGCGAGTGTTTGTATTGGAACCTGAGCAAGCGAAGGAGGCTAAGATTTAAAATATGAGCGCAGCAAGGGTTTCAAGCCACGATATGCAAAACAACTTTCCTGCCGAGCGAACCACACAACTATTCACCTAACGACAGCGAGGGAAATGTAAGAAAAATAGTTGAACTATAAAACCTTTTTTAATGAAAAGAAAAAATTACCTTCTCAAACCTTTACCGTTTTAACTGTACCAGGCGCACGGGTTGTTCGTTCCGTCGCTTGATATCATAAAAAGAATAGGCTAATCAAACCTGACAACAGTCTATGTTCTCTAATTATTGAGCATTACGATATTTACATTAATATGTGGATCACTTTTATAAATGCTTATGCAATTCCATCAAATCGAACAAGACTTTATGGGTGCGTGAGGCATCCTATTGCGGCATCCGCGACCGCCTTTACCCCGACAGGCTACCCGTTCGACCGAGTATACCGCCAAGGCGCCAACTCGCTCTCTGACTTCCTCACTGTCCACATGGCCACCCGCGAGTGCAGCATCCGCTTCACCGACGCCATCCGACTAAGGGTTCACCCCCGGCACTCTCAATTGAGGGGGAAGCATCACTAATCCTAATTCAGAGATCATTTCTTCATCATCGCACTTCAATTAATTCTTTCTTCAATCTATTGTACGATTATAAACTTGTGTTTAATTATGGCCGTCAAGTTCGATCATCTTGTATAAAGACAGAAAAAGAAAACATGGAAACTAACTTCTACGGTTGGGAAAAAAATCCACAAACTCTAAAATTCTACCGTGTCGACCAGACCTGAATGTTTACCCTAAGACTGTCGTAACCAAAAAGCATAGCATGTTGAACTGCGTCTTGTAATTGCTAGGAGACTTACAGCCTTCTTGACATAGACGCTCTAATACGAAAACCTTATTACGCCCAACCATGCCATCATTGCAAAGGACATTTTGTACCAATGAATCAGTAGACGTATGTAAAAACTACAGAGTAAATGTTTAAGTTATATATCGAGTTCTTAAGTTCTCGCGACTGCTACACATCGAAAATGAAACTATTTTTCCGGATTTAAATCGCGTATATTTGTTTTTTCAACAAACCGACGTTTCGGGCCCTTTACAGGTCCCATGGTCACGGTTGGTCAACCAACAAATATAAGCGATTTACATCCGGAAAAATAGTTACATTTTCTATGTTTAAGTTATAGTTGCATGTTATTATGTAAGCAATTATAAAGTATTAGTTCTGCATTCGAGGTGATTAATCGTTTTATTAATTAGGATTACGGGTCAACTAGCTATAACTGTAGATATGTACATATAAAAAACTTTTCATGAGACTGAATAAATATCAAACCTTTCTACAAATAATTTATTTTATTTTCAACCCTCGACTTTACACCACAGGTTTCAGAATTTCAAAATTCAGTCTTAGGACACTTAATAGAATGAATGGTTCAAAGCGTAAAGCATAGTATGCTGTTGTCCGAACATTATCCAAAACTCATGTTTATTAAGAACTTATCGAATAAGAAACTAGTACTTTTTGTCACAATCTATTCAAATGCGATACCAATACTATAAAGCTATCGCTATCTCGACCCCAGTCACTTTCATGTTCTACGGCTGTGTATATAGAAGGTGGCAGTACTTCCCTGGACAAACTTTTCCACAAGGAGCTCTACTGCTATGAAACTCTGCTCTGGTGCTAATACAGAAAGCAAAATCAAATTTCACAATATTTTCAAAAATACCTGAAACTTTTAATAATTGCAAACGGTATTCCTAACGATTTTTATATTATAGCGTCTTAGGTAAGGCTGTGTTTTCTTCCACCATTGCTTAATGGTATTTCAATTTATAAAAAAAAATACCCAATAAAAATGAAACCGCCGCATTTATACTGATAAAGCGCCTTTTGACGGCCATGACTTCCAAAACGATTTATTAATTAGCTATATGTGCAGTTATACGATTCTTTTGTTATGAAAATTTTAGTGGAACAATTAAAATAATAATTGTAGTGCTAGTTTTAGTGGGTCTTATGTAAATAAGCTGTCATGGAAGTGAATAAAGTCTTTATCTACTTATCTATTATTTATTCATTAGCAACCTTGTGAACAGATGCGGCCTTTGCTTGTCGCGTCACAGACTGGACTGATTTGAGAACTAAATCAATATAACTACATAAACCCTATTCACTATATTATATGTATACGTACATATGATGCAGGTCTTGTACACATCAGCGGATGCTGAAGCGGAGGCTATATTTTGTGAATTTCAAAACTTGGGAACAAATTGCTTAACTTCCTAGTAACCTACTTAATTGTTTTTTACAAAGAAATCTTTATGGAAATAATAGTAATTATAAATTGAATTACAAAAAAAGACGGCATAAGCGAAACCTTCAATAAAAGTGATTAAACATTGTAACAACGTACAGAGCACGTTCCGTATACGAGTAACTGTTCAAATATGAAACTTAAACAGCTCATTTCAGCAAACTATTCACAGAGCCACGTTTCAACTAGCCGAGAGCTGTTTTCAATTATAACCTCGTTCCAATGCAATTCCCGCCGACTCTTTTCATCCCACTTTGGGAATTTCTTTTTGTGATTATTCCCAACTAAGCACCACGATTAATATGCAATTTTGGATTGTTTGCTAACAAAAGTGTACCTTATACTTGAACGTCCTCGTTGGCCGTAGTTATGTTAATTGAAAATTGTAGTTAGTTGAGTTGAAGTGAATTGAGAAACTTATGAGTGCAGAAACTTAAAGTCAAATAATCATTTATTCCATAGGTAAATTTTTACACTTGATAACGTCATTTTTAAGCTACTGCTCGTTCACTACGCTGACCTCCCTGAGAAGAATGAGCAGGAAAATCTAGGGATTGCTCTTTTCAAATTAAACTTACCTAAACATAGGTCCACTTGTCTTTCCATACATCTTTATCTAACGCGTAGTCTACTAATATAATATATTGTTAATGTAAGTTATAAATTTACGAAATGATAATCTTAAGAATTAATAAATATAATATAAATAAAAGATATAAAAACCCATAAAAGAATCGTTTACTTTAGTTAAACAAAATCGTGGTACCATGAGTTTGGACTTAGTTTTAAGATGAATATTATGGATATATTTTTTCTTAATGAAATTATGTAGGTATATTTTGACTATTTTATTTATAAAGAATACATGAGTAAATGTTCCGTGATGCCACAGTCATGATACCAGTCATGAACCCGAGAGCCTAGACGGTACACAGAACGAATCGCTCGTTTTTGCGACACAAATATGCTGTGTATATCTGCCGCTTTACCCCGCATGAGAATCTCGTAGGACATTATACTAAGGAAGTAACTAAAGTAAACTAGTCTAGCAGTAGCAACATCGGTAAGCTCACGTATTGTGCTAAATAATTTTATATAATTCTCCTAAAAGAAAGGTTTATTGAAAGATAAGGAACACAAGTTACAATGGATGGTAATAATTTGATCACGACTGCAGTTAGTCGATTGAATTTGAAAATAAGCCGCAAGCTCACCACATAATTATTAATATTTCATTATTGTATACATCTGTGCTGTGTGTGTTCTCAGATTGGTGGGACTCGTCACTCCTGCGGAGATGTAGCACTAGAGGTCCTTGTGAAAGAGTTCGTCCAGGGAAGAACTACCTTACCTTGGCTTCTCCGGACAAGAGTAAGGGTGCTGATGAAATTATAGGCACATGGGTCTTGTCAACTTATGTCTCAGGGTGAAGGGCGCAGTGGCAGAGCCCCTCAGATCTTTGCGATTTAAAAACTCTGAGTGGCAATGCAACTGTTATGGACAGGCGTGTCGCTTACCAAGCGCACGACTTGTTTGTCACTAAATATCATAAAAAAAGAGATGGAGTGCTCTACCGCAGTTAATTTATGAAATATTGCCCCCAAATTGCCCCCATGATTAGAATATTATTAACACTATAATATTGATGTTGCTGAAATAAATGTTGTGAATTTGGAATTTGACTTTGTATGATTTATTCAGTATCTATTTGGTTTTCTTGCGTTAGAAAATTGTTTACGATATTTGAAAAATAATGATGAATTGAATTTGAATTTGCTGTTCAAAATTCCAATTTCTTTAAAAGAAATCGATTAGACGCGGTCTTTTTTTGTTTTTTTTACTGCCTTTTTTTATCAACGGATGCGTATTTATACCGAACCTGGAAAGTCGTTATATTATAGAACGCTTGTTGTCTTGCAGTACAGTTTTCTTTTTCAAAAATAAATCAAATTTAATAAAATACAAATTCGGGGGTAAAATAGAAGTCCAAAAATAACATTGCGATTATAAACCTGCCTTTTTTGAATTTCTTAACCCCTTCCTTTTTCATGTTGTTTACCTTCAACTAAGTTTACGTCACACTTCTATAACTAGATTCTACTTGTAATCGCAAACAAGAACATTGTTCCCAAAAAATATAAAAGCAGTAGAAGTAGTAAAGAAGCTCGTAAATTACTGCTATAAGTCCGTGGACTAGCTTAATGTCGCGCCATAAACCATTTCGTGTAATGCCAGACATGTGCCTCTTGTTTTGACACTGTGGGAACTATCAAAATTGAAGCAGACTATTACTAAATTAAGAGACCTAAGAGTATAAATTATAAGTAAACCAACAATGATGCCTATGTAGATGAACATATCGTGCGCCTGATGGTAAGCGACACACCTGTCCATGATTTGAAGATTTAAAGCTCTGCTTTAAATTTTAAGGGATACTGTCACTGCGCCCATCACCCTGAGACATAACTTGACAAGTCCCATATGCCTGTAATTTCATCAGCACCCTTACCCTTCGAAACTGGAACGCAGTAATGCTCACATTACTGCTTGGCGGCAGACATAGGTAAGGTGGCAGTACTTCCCTGGACGCACTCTTTCACAAGGAGCTCCACTTCTACAAAAAATCAAAATCAAATTACACAATATTTTCAAAAATAACTGTTTGAAACTTTTAATATTTGCAAACAGTATTGTAGTAGAGACACACAGTGATTCTAAAAGTTAAGGCTGTGTTTTCTTCGTCATTAAAAAAGATACTTAAATTTATAAAAAAAATATTTTTTTTATCAATATTTTGTAGCGTTTTATGAAGCGAGCAAAGCTTTCTTGGTATACATTGAAATTGCATAATCACCGAACGGAGCTAATCAGCCGTGGTTGAACCGGAATATAACAACTGCCTTCGTGGCCGAGCGGTTTCCGTGCCGGACTGCCACGCAGAGGTCCCAGGTTCAATTCCCGGGTCGGGAGAAATATTTGTATAGCCGACATTTATTTCTCTCGTGAGTTTGGTTGTAATTTGTGGTTGTCTATGTGTGTGTCCATGGCACCCGCAACACAGGGTTTCCCTAGTGCGGGGCTATGTTGAGTGTGTGCGTTATTATTTATTTATTTATTAAATATATATTTTTTAATTAGCATAAAATATGCAATTCCGCAGGAGTCGCGAAGTCCAAAATTTGGATTTCCATCAGTGACCTGAGAGAATTGAGGTCAAAGGTCACTAAGGGAAAAATATACAATTGTAAAATTTTTGCTCTCACAAATGTATTACACAACTATGAGAAAAGAAAAATAAGAAAGACCAGGCCCTTCGGCAGGTAATTGACAAAAAAAGAAGAAAACGATAAAATACAATTAAAACAAGATGCAACGTGAATGTGCCAATGAAATTGAGAGGAGCGATAAATCTGCAATTACATTAGTAACATAATATCTCTCCGGGAGACATTTACATTTTTCATATTCGACAAAACCAATTAGATAGAGAGAAATTTCTTTACGAGTCAAGAGAAAAGTCTTTACATAAGACTTCTTAGGAAAAAAAGTATTTGAATTAGCTATCGGATATCTCGATAATGATGGAACAATAATTTGGGATAAGAGAAGTTATGCAAAATACAATGTTTTCGCCATTACCAATTCAGATGGTTCATTTGGAAATTGCTTTCCTGGCATCTTCTCAGTGTGGATACAAGTATGTTTCCTGGGACTCGGGACGCGATTGTGGTTCTTTTCCCTCCTGAGCCTGAAGACTACAGTATCCGTTATCCTATTGCCCATTTGTAATCAAATTATTGTCTCTCTCCTTTCGTATTCGTCGCAAATCATGCACAGCGTATAAAGTATGAAAAGCAACCGAATGCAAATATGCAAAAGGGTATGGTGAAGCTGGTGATTTAGCAAGGCAAGGTCTGGAGCAACGGTACAGGGCGTATACTAGTTAGCGGTGATCAGACACATCATTTGGCCTCTCCTCAGTAGCAGCGGCTGTCCGTTCCACTGAATCAAGGAAGGACCTTTTTTTCCATGAACCGCCATTAACTATAACAATGTTGGTGGTGTACTCCAAGGAGATTGGCTGCATTAGCCATCTTCGAGTGCACCAGCGCTAACCTAACAGGGAGTCGAAGAAAAACAAAAAGGGATTATGATAGATATATTCAAACAATAATGTTACTCAATCATCACCCAATCGGTCATGTGGTGACAAAAAAGCTACAACTTTAAAAATTAATCTTCAACATGAAACCGATGAAGTACTTAGTGTGTGGATTTCCACCACTATGCAAAAAATACAACCATTCACAATAAAAGAGCGGCAGTGTAAGATAAAACGAAAAAGACAATCCTAATTACGCACATAAAAAATTGATTCCGTCCTTCGAGCCGATACGCGGAAGACGTCCTGATGAATATTCAGCGACCCCTTTCCCTGTGCCAAGTCAACAAAGAGCGAACGGTAATCAAGATGGTCATTAGCAAGTAATGATTGTTCAATCGGTTTGTTGTTGACGTTTGCTCTAATAAATATTTATTTGTGAACATTCATAAAATTCTGCGATTAATGAATGTTTTGAGTTTGTGCTTGAAAGAAACTTGTTTTTATACTATGGTACAATTTCCAGAAACAAAACTAAAAATAGAAAAAATCACAGTTGAGTGAACAGCACTAAAGTATAATCAAGTAACGAAATAGTTACGAAATTATGTCAGTTTGAAAAAATTACAAGCCGTACTCTTGGTGTAATAAAAGCTACGTGTGATCTTACGTCAAGAGCGCTTCCACCAATGAAGGTCATAAATACGACATGAAAGAAATTATATGGGAAACTTTGTAACTTTCATACTTAAATATTGATTGTAATGAACATTATGATGTTTTACTGCAGTGATATTCGTTTGTGTTTTGTGAAATTAGTACTCTAGTTCGTTGCAGTTATTAATAGAAAAATCGAACACATGTATTAATAATTAATATAATCCACGTTACGGCTAGCGAAATGGCGGCAAATAAAAACTTTTTTTTCCTTAATGAATGGCTTGTGAGGCTAATTTATTGTCTCAATTCTGCCGGTGTCTGTTACGTGTTAGTTTCATATATCACGGAGGGAGTGTTTAAGGAAAGTATGTTCGGTGACTCAGAGAGAGTATCGAAGAACATAATAACTTTTCTCACGCATGTCAAACCGTAGTTTTTAATTAATGCATAGACAAACTGGAGACGGCCCCAACTATCATATCGTTCGATATCAGGTAACGTGTGAAATTTTTCAAAGTTGTTTGCTATTGACATTTCATTTCGAATACTTCATCTCGACTGATATTAGAATAGAGGTCAAATTAAATTGTTTTGTTTTTCAGAGATGTTCGAAATTTGAAAGTCATAATAAAATCGAATTCGATTTTTACTAAGCAATAATAACATTTTCGCAGATAAGAAATTTGTTCTAACAAAACAGCTTATCTTTATGCTGGTCATAATTTGCGGTATTTGAACACATCATAGAGGGTTTACGATATGTGTGTAGATAAAATTTCATTACAGTTCGGTACACAGTACTTTAATAAGTGTTATAGTTCTGTACACAGACCTATAGTGAGTTTCGAAAAAGGAACGTCGTATTTTTGCTAATTAAAATATCAAACATGACACTACTCAAACGCTTTACTGCCTCCTGAAACGGGCCAAAAACTTTTATTTAAAAAAATATTGGTTAAAATATAAGTAGTACTTGGCCACTTCCATTGCACACATCTCTTTGTTTCCTTGTTTTGTAGCGTTTGTTTGGTATTCGCATAAATATATGAAGACGCTGTATGGCTTTATGTACGTTTGCCTGCCCAAATAAATGGGTGAAAACTTATTTAAAAAAATGCGTTTGTTGTCATGGATTGTTTTCTTTATTTTATTTTCTCGTAGAAAAAGTATAGTATGCAATTATTACATAATGTTAGGTCTTAAAAACTTGTACCCATTACTTAGACCACGAGACAATTGCATAAAATATTATTACTATAAACTCCTAAGGCCCCGGGCACATTAAAACGTACATAATGTGTGAAGTGATTCAGATTCAAATAATATTATTCCTATGAGTACGTAAACGCCCAGTGTACAGTTACCTCTTGATTGAAAATTGTGAGAGCTTTTTCCAAATCGAGGACACACGTTTAATATCAATTGATATAACAAATTGAACAACCATTGTTTTTTTTTGTTCCATAAAACTATAACTAATTAATTGAGAAAGAAAATGAAATGATGAAATACTTTCATAGATGGCGCTACGGCTAAAAAGTCGTTGAAAACCAAATACAAAGATCCCACAACAAGCACATAAAAAAAATCATTAAGTTCACTGGTTCGTTCCGTGGCTTAGTTGGCATAGCGTTTGGCACAGTTTGCTAGACGAGGTCGTCGGTTCGAATCCGGCCCGATCGATGGAATTTTTTCTAAGAGTTCGATCTTCGTATTAATAATTAATTCCTATGTGTTTCGTTAGAAAACCCAATCTCTTGGGATAATATAATCTTGTATATCGTTGCTCGAGACGAGATGCTGATCATAGTAGAAACTGAAGAATTTTATTGGATTCTGTTGCCTTCGGAATGTCTCGGATTGAGGAATCTTATTAACAACGATATTACACAGTTGATGAATTCCTCTCCGCATGGGGAGAATGCATAAAATGAACAATATAGTTACACGGTAACCCATGAAATAACGCTAATATTATTTTTTCGTGTACTCCCGTACATTTCTACATGAGTTTTGTTTTAGTGACCCTCCGTGCTAACCTTTAGGGTATACGAAAAGGGCACTATAACCTGTGCAAGTAAGCCTGCACTGGGACCTTATCAGTCAATTCCTGACCCCAGATCAGCGCGTTTTTTCTTCCAGTCAGACATCATCATCAATCATCTCCTGTCTCAGGCTAGGGTTTAGGCCATAGTCCGCCACGCTGACCCAATGCGGATTGGGGACTTTGAACGTTTTCCTTCATCGAAAAGCTCGTGGTAAATTTCTAATTAAATTAAACTTCGCACAAACTTTTTAAAAAATTCGCACATAAATTTCGAAAAAGTCAAAGGTTAAAAACAGAAATTTAAACCCACGGACTCCGCTGGAGAGGCGACCATTAGTTATGTAATAAATAAGGAGACATCGTCAATAATAATGTCATTTTAACTACCTCCGTGAACGGACGGCCACCATGGTGGTTTACCACGCAGAGGTCACGGGTTCGATTCCGGGAGAAATATTTCTATGTGTCCATGGCACCCGCGATAAACCGTTACCCTAGTGCTAGTAAATTAGAAAAGGTGTCATGTCATACTGTTTTTGGAAGTACTGTTTTCTATTTGTATGTAATTAAGTAAATTATTTAACTATCATGTATTGTTATAATTATTAATACAAAGATCAAACACTCAGAAAAACACTCAGAAAAAATTCCTTCGATCCGGTCGGATTCGAACCGACGTCTTCTTTCATACCGTGCCAGACGGTATACCAACTAAGCCACGGAACGAACCAACGGACCTCACGAATTTTTCTATGTCCTTGCGTCGTGTCTTTGTACTTGGTCTTTCAACGACTTTTTAGTCGTAGCGCCATCTATGAGAAATCTATTACAGATTTATCACCCAGTTAGTACCTTTACAGCTACCAGTCCTGGCGAGAGATGTCGCTATTCACTGTATTAATTAAATTTTTATTGAATTGATATTTAATTGTCTTTTGTGAAATTACTCCACTAGTTTGTTATAATTATTAATACAAAGATTTTTCTGAGTGTTCGATCTTTGTATTAATAATTATAACAAACTAGTGGAGTAATTTCACAAAAAATAATTGAATATTAATTCAATAAAAATTTAATTATCATGTATTGTGTTGTGAAAAAAAAATAAAAATCATTTTATTTAAATACTGCTTTCATTTTCTTCAAATAGAGTAAAACGAAGATTTTTCCAGGAATTTTATACCAATTGAAAGCGTGTATTACGAAGCTGGTGTTGAGAAAACAATACCGCAGTAATAATAAACAGAAGGAACACATATTAAACAACTGAAAGGCTTCGTTATGTAAAATCAGAGTTGTAGAAAAATACCACCTTACCTATTTCTTGTCGCCAAGCAGTAATGTGAACATTACTTGTCAACTTATGTCTCAGGGTGACGAACGCAGTGGGAGCGCCCGTCGGATCTTTGCGATTTAAAGCTCTGAGTGGCACTGTAACTGTTATGGACAGGCGTGTAGCTTACCATCAGGTGCACGACTTGTTGCCGTCACTTGATATTATAAAATACAATGTAGCCTTATTTTCCGAGAACTAGTTAACAGATCGGATACTTTCCTACACAAACTCTTTCACAAGGAACTCTATTACTACAAAATAATATTTTTTCAAGCACAAATTATCTTACTTAGGAACCAGAGTCTCTTAGATTTGCCACGATTTTCAAAGACACATCTTATAACTCTAGCGTTGCTAGCTCGTAACAACTTTAAAGCTATTTTCATAAAAGGAAAGATTATTTATTGGATACGTTTCTAAGGTTGCTTGCAGATTGGCTGCATTTTTGCAGTTAATGTGTGAATTCGTGATCAACTTCATGCAGTCGAGGTCTCGGATAACGACTTCACGCATTAAGCAGCACGCTCATTGTTGTACTGTACACGCCACACTCACACTACAGAGTAATCTTCGTTGCGTTTCGTCTTACGTGAATAGTATATATAAGAAATATGTACAATGTGTGTGTTGGTGTACGGTGCACATGCTATAGTCGTGTGGTTATGTACACGAGTTTGCGCTGTTGTCATTGGTTGAAAAAAGATGAGCAGATAAAGCACGCATGCTCGCACGCTATATTTTGATAAACTATATAAAGCCACTTTAGCTAATTAAGGTAGGCCAGTTAGTATCAATTACAAGTTTCTTTTGTTTACTAACATTCTATAAACATGCGTACCATAGCACAGTGTTGCCTTTATTTATAGCCTGTCTTTTTTTAAGACGGAGTAACATTGACACTTGTAGGGTATACGTAGGGTGTAGGGCACATAATAAATAGTCGTGTAGTTGTTGTCGACAGTTTTATCGATAGATTTTGAAAGATGATAAAATTTTCACAAAAATGTCTGTATTGTGAATGTTATGACGTTCTAATGATTACTTATTGCGTTATTGCCTTCTTCATTCTTATTTTGACAGCTGGCCTAATAGTATTGAAGTTAATTTGTATTCATGTACATTTTAACAAGAATATGCTAATGAAATGAAAAGCTTTGAAATATGTTTTCTCTTTGTATTTTTATTATATTATTGCTATTTATTGCATGAATAACCAACATTCAGTCAATAGTCGATAAAATATTTATCGACTGCAATCACTAGTTATTTGTACGCGGGCAACACTTTTGCGCAATGAACTGTCATTTTACTCCATCTTAAAAAAAGACAGACTATAGATTTGATATATCGACCCCTCCTACGTAAAGTATCGTATGTCGAAATTGCCAAGTTTACAGGTAGAGATAGAGTATTATAAAACCCTAGATATCTTAGATGATCTATGATGATCACTCTAAGTGAGTAACGAGCTTTGCCGAATAAAACTGAGAAATGCCAAGGTCACGTGTTATGCTTATGTCAGTGGATTCAGAACTTTAAAACGCTCCCCTGTAAACTTGGCAATTTCGACATAGAATACTTTACGTAGGAGGGGTCGATATACATTTTGTCAATGAGAAATTCTTTCAACCTTTAAGCTTTTGTTGGTCATGAATGTTGTTTAAGAATTGACGACCCGAGAGGCACGTTGTCATCCTTCACGAGAAACATTATATGAAGCCTCAGAGTCCACTGGGTTTCATAAGAAATTGTACATTATTTACACTCTGTTTAGGTCAGTTTAGAGAATAATAATTCCATAGCACATTCTATGGTTGCGATTCCTATATTTACTGGAAAAAGCGCTGATTGTCTATAACAGTTGAGTTGTATAGACACTTTGCTAGGAGTCGTCGAATCCGGCTGGATCGAATAAATGTTTTTTAAGTATCCGATCATTGTATTATATGATTATAACAAACTAGTGGAGTGATTTCACAAAAAATAATTGAAAAAACACTTAGTTGAACAGATGTTCATAAAACGTAGTTAAGAATTATCTCAGTTAAACTTCGTCCAAACAATATTAATATGATTTTTTTATTATGTATCTTTAATATTTTTTTTGTCTTTTGTAATGTCATTTGTGACCATAGATTTAGTATATAGGCACCTATACTACCTTACCTATTCTTGCCGCCAAGCAGTAATATCAGCATTACTGTGTTCCGGTTTTGAAAGGTAAGGGTGCTGGTGAAATTACACACACTTGGAACTTGTCCACTTATGTCGCAAGGTGACATAGGAAGAGGCAGTGCCCCTCAGATCTTTGCGTTTTGTAGCTCTAAGTGGCACTGCAACTGTTATGGACTGGCTTGTTGTTTACCACCATGACTTCTTTGTTCATCTAGTGACTTATTTATTTTATTTTATTTATTTATTTAACACACATATCAATGACATTGCTAAAGCATACGGTATTGTAAAAACCATAGCTGGTTTGACTCAATACTGGTGAGCTCATATTCTATCCTTACGCTTAATATTTATTTCACACACTTAATTCTAGCATATACCTAATTAGACCATATTGACATATAATACATATATAAAAAAAATTAAAAAATGTGGGTATTTCATGAAAAAATTAAACCATTTAGTACATCCGAACACAATAAAAATTCGTACGGTCATTAAGCATCGAGCCGTGCATTCATAAAAATGCAGTTGCTGTCTAAAAAAAATATATATTATTCTCATCAAAACTTACTGTTTACACAGTGGTGGATTTGCAGTCTTGACCGCCCAACGTCCCGGGCCACGTAGTCAGTACCAGCCGCCCCATTCTCAGCATTCATCATATACTGGCAGACTACATATGTAACATATCTTTTTTTATATATTTTTATTATCATTTTATACATAAAATATACGAAAGTGATTTAGGAAGATTGTTGTTATACGATGCAGTGCCGCCCGCTATAATGTGCGTGAGCCTTTAGAATATTTAGGTACTTTGAGTTATTTCTTTTTATCATCAGTGAATTTTTTGTCACGATTAGCCACCCCGAAACTCTGGCCGCCCTAGGCCCGGGCCTACTGGGCCTTGGGGCAAATCCGCCACTGCATATACATTTAGTTAAAAGCGTTCCCATCCTTGAAATAGCTGTAACTTATTAACAGATATGAAACAACAAAAGCCTGCTTTTGTATCACTTTGATTTCCTAAATACAAATGGAAGTAGGATTGAATCTGCCGTACATATTATGAACAGGAAGTCCCGTTGAGCCTGAAACAAAACTCATTTCCTCAGCAAAGGAAGTCATTTGATCGCAATTTACCCGTGTGATGATGTTCTGTATTGTGGTAAAGTTTCGTAAAACTATATCACGTATATACGTTTCTTGGTAGATCAATGCGTATACGTCAATAGTTTCCGCGGATCATAATCGTACAAATGATTTGGAAGTACACTGCTTGCGATATATGAAAGCTCTGGAACATATTGCAATTGAGTTCCAGATGTTTCAACTTCAACGTAGTTATGAATTAATACGAAACTTTATGAGCGAACAAACGTCAAAACGGCCATCATAGCGTGCCGGTACTACAATTCTATGATAATTCCATTAACGACATAGGCTATACGTTTCCTTGTAAATAACAACATATGGACATGGTCTGAAATAAAAGTTTGAATTTGAATAATTATCACCGTCATTTTGCTTTGATGGCACGGGTCCTTTAAGAGAGGGTTTAGACCATGGTCTGTCACACTGGTCCAATGCGGGTTGGTGATTTTCACATCTTTGTCAAGGATTGTGAATGAAGCAGATTTCGTCACGATGTTTTCCATCCGCTGTCGAGAAATATGGCTACCACAAATGGACGTAACTCAGAAATTATAGAACCGTCGACCTCACAATTGAAAAGTAACCATTCTCCCACTGGGCTACCACAAATACATGTAAAGCCTGATAAATTAGGTTTTGGCTCTCGCCTTAGGGTTTTTTTTATAATACATATATATTTTTATGATAGCGACAACCCTGTTCACAGCAGTTGCACTGCCACTCAGAGCTTTAAGTCGCAAACATCTGAGGGGCACCACCTCTGCACCCATCACCTTCAGACAGAAGTTGATAAATCCCATGTGCCTGTAATTGATGTAAATTATTATTTAACTACCTCCGTGGCCGAACGGTTACCATGCCGGACTGCCACGCAGAGGTCCCAGGTTCGATTCCCGGGCCGGGAGAAATATTTGTATGGCCTTCATTTATTTCTCTCGTGAGTTTGGGTGTAATTTGTGGTTGTCTATGCGTGTGTCCATGACACAGGGTTTCCCTAGTGCGGGGCTGTTGAGTGTGTGCGTTATTAAAAAAAAATTCACCAGCACCCTCACCCTTCAAAACCGGAACACAGTAGTGCTGATATTACTGCTTCCCTGGACGAACTCTTTCACCAAGTTCTCTGCTGCTACTATTATTTCGACACCTTTCAATTCGATCAATGTTTTGTCACGGCGTTAATCCCTTTGAAACTTTCCAAGGCAAAAACATAATAAGATGTATTACAAAACTGTATTATTGCCAAGGAGTTCTTGAATGAAATTATTATCTACAGTGGGGCTTTCAACTCGAGAATCTAGACCTGACGCTGATAATTTCTGTCTCAGAAACATCGAGTCTTTTGTGACTCACGTCAATTAAATAATATTAAAAAACTCCACTGCACCAACAGTCATTTTTATTCTGGTTACATGGACATGGCAACGCTGTAGCGTGGAGCTTAGCATAATTTAGTGGCAGTAGGGCAGTATTGCCACCTTGCCTATTTCTGCCGCCAAGCAGTAATGTGAACATTACTGCGTTCCGGTTTCGAACTTGGTTCGGGACTTGTCAACTTATGTGTCAAGGTGTCGGGCGCAGTGGCAGTGCCCCTCAGATCTTTGTGATTAAAGCTCGGAGTGGCACTGCAACTGTTATGGACAGGCGTGTCGCTTACCACCAGGCACACGACTTGTTCGTCGCGTCACATAGTATTATAAAAAAAAAACCGTGGTTATTAAAGAACGTTTGATAAAATCAGGTCCTCTCTATCTGGAACAATTAAACATTCCTTGTTTCTTATGTGCCCACTATAGAAATGAAAAAAAAGACGTGAATAAGGTTTTCTTTTATAATTCCTTGGCTTATCATAATTTTTCATAACAAATGAAACACGAAACTTTTTTTGATAAAACTTTGGTCTAGTTTTTACAAGACCGCACCGAGGGTAGATTTTTTTCGCGGGACATGGAAATGCCGCGAATCTAAAACTGTAGCTCGGTTGGTAAGAGCGGTGACCCTAGTTTGGAATACAGGTCTGCACCTGTTTTTTAATTTTTTTAATTAGAGTCCCGTCAGATCAAGTTCGATCTTTGTATTACACTAGTGGAATTTCACAAAATAGTACATTATTGCTGAGACCGGGAAGTAAGGGATTGCTGGACGAGTATGAGTTATAAGGCTGAGCGCCTTGTATTGATACGTGTCAAGCAATCGCCGTTCCCGTCAAGGCTTATTATAGCAAACAATGCGTGAATATAATAAAAGACTAAAGAGAGGAAGATGTGTATAATAGAAAATTTTGAAAAATATTAATTTAAAAAAAATATTTCACATGTAAGGACATTGCTAAAAGAAATGTGTTTAATGAATGAAAAGGCATATTAATAAGTACTCTGCTGAATTTCTGATGATGTGGTTGGACGCGTATGCGACGAAAATACAAAAAAAGACGAATTACAGAAGAGAATACCAAAGCATTAGGCTGCCTTTCCACCAGGGATGTGTGACGTAGCGAAGCAGTGTGCGAGGAAAAAGTCCATCAATAGGATTATTTCATTTTCCTAGCCTCGCTTAACGTGCTCCGGTGGTAAAGGGTTAGCGGGGCTAAGTATTTGTACATACAAAATAGCGAGAGATGTGTACGAGGAATGTTTGAGAGGGCTGCGGGCGAGGAATGTGTGCAAAACGGTGTAGGAAACTAAAGGTACTGAAAGTATGACACTAACTGACACTGATACATAGCCACCGCTCACCCCACCACACCGTACCCCGCCCGCGCATAGCTGAAAAGTGTTCATAACGCATCCTCGCACAGCTTTGGTGGAAAGGCAGCCTTATAGTTTATTTTACCACCGTTTTCTTTTTTTTATAGTAACTGGTACACGTAGGTATTTTTAATTCTCGCAATTACGAACACTGTGCAGGTGGTTGTATGAGTTTTTCTTTTGCCTGTTACATAGTTCATTGTTAGAAAAAGTTTAGAGTAGAGGACAGTAATGGATGAAATACTTACTTTGCAGGCCTTGAGCGGGAAGAAGTCGCACGAACCATTAATGACAAACTTTCCGTGTTCGTTTTTTGAAAGTAATGCAAACATTTCCGAGCAAGATTGAGAAAAATAAATTAATATCATAATAGTAAAACTGATATTCAATCAAATCAATATTCTGAAATATCATTATTCAAAGTCAAATTGATAATATTAGGCAGATTCCCCTGAGAAGAACGAGTAAGAAACTCCAGGGGTTTGAAATATTTAGACAGAAGCAACCTGAAATAGCAAACTGATTATATGGATTTTTACTTTGTTAGAAAGGACTTTTTTTTACGTCATTTCAAGTGACGGGACAAACAAGTCGCGCATCTGGTGGTAAGCAACAGTCCTGCCCATAGCAGTGGCAGTGTCACTCATAGCTTCAAATCGCAAAGACTTGAGTGCGACTGTACCAGTTATCCTGAGACATAAGTTGACAAGTCCCATGTACGCGTAATGCTTGGGTTATGTTTGATATCATCCAATAAGATCCGAGTAAATTTGGAGCATATTAGATATTTCCTAGAAACCGTATTGTTATGTTTTCGCTGTCACCATCACAAGGTCCAATGGCAAGTTATCAGCGTTTATTGTTATCATATCACGGTAAGTGTGTATCCCAGGTTCTTTCATAAGGACAACGATTTAGACTAAAAATCACCGAGCCTGCACATTTGTCGACATCATTTTTCATAACCATTCTACCGATTTATAAAGTAGAACCGTCAACTTTATAATGTAAACAAAATAACCACAACAGAGACTTTAACGAGTGTAAACGATCCTTGCATAAATAACAAACTCCTGTAAACTTCAGAAAGTTTTCACGTAACCTATTCAATGGTGAATTGCATCGGGAATATTTTCACATTTTTCTCGTACAAAGAACCGCTTATCATTTATCTACTTACCGTGCCACCCCCGCACTTTACCTCCTCCCCCATCGCGACACACCACTCACCATAATATAGCCATAACGGCACTAAAATGCGATATTATTGATAAGAAACTACTGATTTGATACTTCGGAATTGTTGTTTACATTGGTTTTGATTTTTAGAGCGCGGAGACGCGCGGCCGCTGCGAAAGTTTGGGAAGGACTGGATGCGCGCGCCGTCGCGTTGCCATGACAACGGAGGCTTGCCCTCCAGCCTTGGGACTGTAAGCCACTGAAATAAACCTGTCGGCTGCGAACTTTTCACTCTAAACACCTAATTGAGAGCATTATGTAATGCTTATTCAAAATTTATGACGGAAGTTCGGTGAACAAAGAAACCTTGATTTACCTACTCGTTTCATCGGATTTCTGAAGTCGGATACATTCAATGTCTTCATTTCATTTTCCTGTAGATATTATAACTTTGGAAAGCTATGAACTTTTCGAACGGAATTAACTGCTTCAGTCACAAAATGCAAATCCGAGGCAGGCAGGAAAGCGCACGAGAACATTTTCACGAGAGCTACTGAGACAAAAGCGGCATTGTAAAAACATTTGAGTAAAAACCAGCTTCAGTTGTGATTTGGGTCGCACGAACAGTTTCTTTTTAAGGGTGAGCTTATATTACAAAAGGTTTTATTTTACGAGTAAGAAATGATGCATGACATAAAAAGCTCACGTCAACATTTCGTTTCACGTTAGTATCTTATTAAATTCGAATTTTTTTAAACATATTCAGGTAATAGTTTAACGACGATCACCGAGTCCATTAGTAAGTAATCGAACACTAAGAAAAATGTTTTCGGTCCGGCTGGATTTCAACCTACGCATACCGTTCCAGATGCTTTCCTATCTGTGTTACGGAACGAATCAGCAGGTTTTACCATTTTTCCTATGTGCTTGTTGTAGATCTTGATGAAAAAATCTTATATTTCTCCTTCCACAAATATTACTTAAAAAGAGATTAAATGTAAGGTGACAATTTCAAAACAAATTACATTTGTGGAAAGCTGGAGCCTAAACTAAATCTATGATTTGTATTTTAGGTTTCCAGGCCTCCCAACTCAGATTCAGTTAATTACATTTATTGTTCGGTAATATGTAGAACTTGTAGAGAAGAAGATA
Source organism: Hyposmocoma kahamanoa (assembly GCF_003589595.1). Classification (NCBI taxonomy): domain Eukaryota; kingdom Metazoa; phylum Arthropoda; class Insecta; order Lepidoptera; family Cosmopterigidae; genus Hyposmocoma; species Hyposmocoma kahamanoa. The sequence goes on along the minus strand of NW_020653575.1, from coordinate 7,925,276 downwards.
TGCATGAGTGTATGTGTATGTGTGTGTGTGTGTGTGTGTGTGTGTGTGTGTGTGTGTGTGTGTGTGTGTGTGTGTGTGTATGTGTGTGCGCGTGTGTGTGTGTGTGTGTGTATGTTCACTTTAATTTATGATTTCAATAATTTATCTGTGTTGTCATAGCTTAGTGTTAGTAAATATGTGTTGATTTTATTTTTTAATTCATATTTAGATAAATTTGTTATATGTAGTTTTTTATTTAATAAATTGTATACTCTGCCAGATCGAAAACGCAAACGCGGAGTAGTGTCTTCTCTTTTGGTTCACACTATCGTGGTTTTGTGGAGGTGTTTGAGAGTGCTGATGAATGTGTTTAAAAAAATGTTAATAGCTTCGACTCTTTGTACAGACGTTCGGTTGGGAATAATTTGGGTTTAAAAAAGCAGATTTTCAACAACATCCTTTGAGCTCTTTCCAATTTCAGTAATACAGTTTTTGCAGCTTTATTACCTTAGCGCCATCTGTGTGAAATCTATGCGAAATCTATGAAAGTTGTCACTCAGACAGGCACATTTACAGGTGCTAGCAGCTGAGATGTCGCTTTATTAATAATAATTCTGAATAATAATTCTGATATTAAGTTTATTAAATATCACGATATTTTACTACAATGATACTCGATAATTTTGTGTGAAATTACTTCACTAGTTTGTAATAAGTAATAATGAAATATCGAACCCAAACACGTTTCATTTTATTTCAGTTTTTAGCCGAATTTAGTCAATATCAGGCTGGGTTTGTCATAAACTATGGAAACCAAAGACATGTTATATTGACATATATGACTCAGACGTTATAATATGTGTATATTTGATGCATTTAGTCGTTGAAAACATAAACATAAAAAATTTTATTGTCTTTGTTTAACTACTGTGTGCCGTCGTAAGCCAAAAGACATAGCCCTACTGATTTATGTCAAACATGGGAATGGAATAAACGTAACGTCATCTTAAATGCCAACTGTCCTCATTTTGCCATTTTTGTAGTACATCAAATGTCAAAAACCATTGGTTGGCTAAACGTTTTAGCGAATTATTCACATGAATTGTAATGAAATGGATAAAAATATTGACAACACACATTCGTCGCTGCAGCATTAGAGGGTGCGGCAGTAGAAAAAACGGAAATCAACCGAACGTTACATTATACGGCATGTGTTATTTTTCTGCCTATAAATCATACATAGTCCAAATATCACATGGAATTAGACTAATTTAAAAAGTTTATTCATAATTCATAAGTCTTGCCGAATTATGCTTTGGTTACTTTAGATTGCCTGTTTGTTAATATATTTTGATGATTGTTGATAACGATTTTTTCGATAGTGTTGTTCTTGTAAGCAGACATATTATTGATATTCTGTTATTAAAACAATTCACTACGAGGTTTTTATTATTTCATTATGATTATTTTAAAGTTTACCTACAAATGAAAAAGAATGAAAGAATAGTTGGAAATTATAGGACTGCCGAACATAAACATGGGATCAAATACCATCTTCGTTTATTCGCTCTGTTTTGAAGAGTCAAATTTTAATAGAACTTTGAATGTAACTAGATTACATGATAATACAATTCCATCGTTACGTTTATTGGTAAATAACTTTATATTTAATTTTGATTAAAATGGCTTATTACTTGCCTAGTAATAATAGCATACTATTAATCATACTTTGATTACAGTAAACTACACTAATTTGCAAACATAAAAAACAGTTTCAACATTGAAGCCATACATTTGCATGTCGATATTGACTTATCTATAATTATGGTACAACACTAAATCCGCCATTTGTGGTGGACATTTTTGCTTTAGGTAGGTACGTTTATTCCGTAGATAAGCAGCTCCTTTCCTTTATTTTTTTTCTCTTTCTGGTAACAACCTTTTTATTTTTTGTCCAAAACAGGCTTGAAAAAACAAAAACGTCGTTCAACCTCAAGATAAACATGGAAGCCTCTTTTATGAAGATACTCTTATCACGCACATAAAAAAATCTTTTCACAAGCTTACTTTGAAATGATCATATCCATTCTTTCATCCGATAACCAGATTTCTACATAAAAAGTTATACGTGTTTCTTACTACATTGAAAAGCTTTCTCACCTTCACTTTTTGGAAATAACTTTGCAATATCAAAATATATTTATAAAAGAAAAAGGTACTAGTTAAGAAAGTTAAGCACAAAATTCAATTTTGATACTTCGAAACTTCGAAACGGTTATTACTGATATTTTTTCATGATATCTAGTGACGGGATAAATAAGTGCTCCTGGTTGTAAATGACACGCCTGTCCGTAACAGTTGCAGTATCACTCAGAGCTTTAAATCACAATTTTTTTATCTGTAATTTCTCCAGCACCCTTACCCATTATAACTGGAACGCAGTAAAGCTCACATTACTGCTTGGAGGCAGAAATAGGTAAGGAGACTACTTCGCTAGACGATCTCTTTCACAAGGAGCCCCACTCCTATCAAAATTAAAACATTCATTTGAAATATCACTTTGACGTCAAGAATATTATGACATGTGAGAAATTATAATGAGAATCGAAGTAAAGGAAGTAGCTAAGTTATCAGCCTGATTTATATCCTAGTTATAAGTTGGCGTCGTCGTCGAGTCGACCTAGATTCAGGTCAATTATAGGTTCCGTGCCCAAGAATAATTTGTTTATCTGGTTTAACCTAGATTTGATAATGTTACCTAGATGCTTTTTACGTTTTGGAAAATAACCAATGAATGTAGTGAACAATCGATTCGCTCAGCTTATGATGATCACAGTGGCTTAAGTGCCAATATGTGTCAACCCTGTTTTGCCAGAATATCACTTTTTCATAACAAAATATGATAATAACGAAACGACTTCCGGTAACTTCCGCTTTATGCGTGATTACCGAGCCGCACCCCCGCGCGCTCCAATTAGTACCTAGTTAATATCCAGGAGTCCGCGTTTAACACTGGTTCCAGTCAGAAGTAGTTTTTCATGTACGCGCGTCTTTTCTGCTGTAGGTAATTTTGTATTAGTTCCTGTTATAAGTATTTACTTACGTCGTATTATCTTTGTAATATCTCTGTGCCCCGTTTTTTCTATGTAATAAATACCCTTAGCGCTCTTCCGACTGACTTACTTACTTAGCCTGTCCATACAACCCTATTTCTCAATTACGTTAAAGATTTTTTAAATTTTGTATTAACAATTTACATATTCAAAGTAGTTATCAAAATTGAAGTACAATAGAGTTTATTTCATTTCATAAAGTTTGTTTCACGTGCAATACAATAAAGAAATTAGATTCAGCTACATATGACTATAAAGTGGATAACGGAAACAGATGTCGAATGTAAATCTTAACGGAAACGAAAAGAGATGCGGAAGCGGAAGTATAAATACTACACAGATCTCAACCAGATACTTCCAAACAGGGCAAATGTTTGGTTTCCTAATTGCATTAAACACAACACAAAACCGCTTAAAAACCGATTCCGATTAAAGGTCCGTTATAAAAGATGCGAAAACAAAAACAGAAACAAATGTGAAAAAACGTGCGGAACTTCCGCAGTTCCGGAAGGTGAAAGAAAAGGTTTGATTACTACGGTACATTGCCCGTATTGTCATGGCCCATAACACTTAATGATATCAATTGTAATTGTAGTTGGGAGGTCGTTTGCCTCCCTTATAATAAAGCCTATATGGTAGATAATGGCATGGCACACTCTCCTTAAAAGGCGTTCCATGCCATGCTTAATTTAATAAGTGTAATTTTCACATCGAGTATATATAACCAGAAATAGAGACGAAATGTCATTTAATTTGTTTGAAAACTATTTTGCCAAATCATTACGGTGACAACTGAGCACCGATTGGGCAACCCGAAGTCGAAACAATTGATAGGTGTCGTCAATTATTTCACTTCAAAACAACCAGTTTAACTTGAGCTTTGCTGTGATATACGAAAATTTAAAAATTACATATTTAATTACCGACGAAATGTGATTCCATTTGTTTTGTAATTAGTTGTTTTGCTGTTTTTCCCACACCACCGAATGGAGCAGCCTCCCATTGCTGGAGATATTATCTGTATCACAATAAAAACAGAATATTTTTGGAATATACGGAGACGTACACACATGTCAGTTGTTGGCGATGTACTATTTCAGCTTTCTAATTTGTGATTTCAGCGCAAACGAGAGTTGATATTTAAAAATGATATAAGGCTCATTTGCCTGATGAGTTGCCAGGGATTCTTCTGGTTATATACTCGATGAATTTTCATCATCTAAAAATAGCTTTGCCATGACGGGGTGCTCTACATTGCCAGTATATGAATGTCCATCATCAGCATTATCGTCAACCCATTTATACTTCGCACTGCTGGGCACTTATCCCCGCCATGCTAGTCAAATGCGGGTTGGTGCTTCACACGTTTTCCGAGTGTTGTGAGCCTTCTTCGTGCAGTTTCTCCACGATATTTTCCTTCACCTAAAAGCCCATGGTAAATTTCAAAATAAATTCCGAAAAAGTCACAAGGGCGAGACCGGATCCGAACCCACTAGTAGGCGAAACCATTCGGCTACCATGGCTTTTTATGGACGTCCATAATCGAACACAAATTAGGTAAAAGGACTGTGATGGATTAACCACATTGTTTACGAGCACGCAATTTTTATGCCCGTCACTATGTAAACAAAAATTTAAATTTGCACACACACGCATATAGACAAAACAACAGAGGAACAATAATAATAATTACAACAAGAACAATTCAAAATTAATCTTTTAAGCCATTATCAAAGGCGAGAATCTAAATAAATAATGATATAATAATAAAAAAATCAATTAAAACAATTGATAATGCAGTACTAAATTCATCGTCATGCGTGTCGCGACTGGTGCAATCGGGACTTGCTCAGCTTTAGCCACAAACGGCTTTTTTTTAAAACCGTCTCGTGGCGCTGATTTTCAGCAAGCCCGGGGCGAGTGAGCCACTGACAACAATACAGAAATCAACAATAAACCGACACATACAACTACATACGCATGAGAAATTTCTTTGTAAATATTGCTAATAACAACGAGAAAGCGAAGGCATAAAATCTTATCAGTAATTTTTAAGTTTTTATAGAATGTTTGACCACCGTGAACAAATACATTTGTCACAGATGGCGCTATGGCAAAAAAGTCGTTAAAACCAAAAACATAGATCTGCAACAAGCAAGTACTAGTAAGGTCCGCTATTTCATTCCGTGGCTTAGTTGGCATAACGTTGTTGGAAGACGTTGATTAGAATCCAGCCGGATCGAAGAAGTTTTGTATAATTATAACAAACTTATAATAGGTTTTCATTCGTAACGTACGTACCTATCTCTACAGTGTACGAAAGTATATATTTCTAGGTCAAACTCTTTTGTGTCTTGTGTGAAAATCGAGTTATTATAATTGGAGCGAGGAAAATCAACATTTCAAAGCCGATGTTATATCGATATATTACGAGTATGTGTAAACACGGACGAATTGCATGTTATCTTTTGAATGCGAAAAACATGTACGTATTTACGCGCTTATGTGTATCATCCTATAGAAGCAGATAACAAAGCTATTTTGCGGAATGAATAATACAAACAAAGCCACCAAACGTTGTAAATTAAACCGTACGTGCATATGACACTTTAATTGGTCACGCATTGATAATATTTTTTTTTATAATACCATGCGACACGCCTATCCATAATATTTGCGGTGCCACTCAGAGCTTTAAATAGCAAAGATGTGAGGGGTCACCCTGAGCCATAAGTTGACAAGTTCCATGTGCCTGTAATTTCGCCAGCACCCTAAGTTTTTCTAAACCGGGCGGCAGCAGTAGGTAAGGTGGCAGTATTTTCCTGGATCAACTCTTTCATAAGGAGCTCTACTGCTTCCAGAAAAACTAATATGAAAAGAGCGGTTGTCGTCTAGTGTGAAAACGGTTGCTTCTCATTGACCAGTTCGAATCCCTGTGAAGGCATGTATCTTTATGTGACTTTAGTTTCTAAGTTACGCATTTGTGAATTATTAGCAGCAGTACCTCTCCCTAACCTGACTGTGGAAGAAGGTTTCAAAACCGGCTAATAAGAGCCTCTTTGTACAAAAGACCTGTGCCCAGCAGTGGGACGTATAATAAGTTAAAGATGTTGAATTAATATAATTTCTATTGTTGACAACAAAGAAAGATTTTTTTTAATAAAAAATAGTGAGATCATATGACCTCGATTTCACCAGATGGATAGTGATGATTAGGTCGACGATGTAGCATGCACAGCTAAATAATGCCATTCACTCTCGCCTTGAAAAGGTCCAAGTTATAGCGTACAGGCAATAAGTTCGCAGGCAGGGAATTCCTATCTTTAGCCGCTTACCATATAAATGTAGTAGCGAAACAAAATAAATATAAGAAACATATATAGAAAAAGTAATAAATAGAAAATATCAAACACACAGGGGTGGAATCCCAGTCCACGTCTAGTCCCCCGATGATGGAAAGGGGAAGGCTGAATCAAATTATGCAATTCCATCGCACACTCTCCGTGATATATCCTGTAGAATACCGATAAGTAAGCAACTTTACGGTTCAAGACTCTGCAGCCTCGCCTCTACTACTAACTAATTCCAAATCACCTCTTGCCACGCTTGTCGATTGAACTTATACATAGGGCGCACTATAAGTTTCCGGAACTGGCCACTTACATAAACAATATTTAAAAAGTAATTACAACATTTGAAAATGGAACTCTTTGGCTGTAGAATACAGTTTGTTTCATCTAACTGTCACTTGTTTTTACATCGTGGCGTCATTTTAGAAATTGGTTGTCTACATCATCATGGATTGTGAAAATTTTCGTAGTATGATTTTCTACGACTTTAAGTGTAATTTAACAGCTCAGCGGAGCTTCGCTCCTCCTCAAACTGCTTTTGGCGATGAAGCACCATGCAAGACGACTATTTATAGCTGGTTTGCAGAATTCAAACGCGGTCGTGTGAATCTCAGTGACGAATTTCGTGATGATCGTCTGTCCAATGCTGTGAACAACAAAAACATCGATGCGCCGTATGATCAAAACAGACAGACGTGTGACATACCCTGAGATTCGGGCATCTTTAGGCATAGGCATGAGTCAAACACAATCAATACTGCACAAACATTTGGGTGTGAAAAAGCTGTGCTCTCGGTAGATCCCATACAATTTGACTGAGATTCAAAAAACGGATCGCGTGACTTGGTGCAATGCCATGCTTACCAGATTCAACGAAGGGGCGTCAAATTCGGTGTGGGACATAGTAACTGGTGACGAAATATGGAATTGGATAGTTACGATCTCAAAACAAAGCAGCAATCGAGTGTATGGGTCTTTCGAGATGAGTCGAAACCAACCAAAGCGGCGCGCGTGCCTCTAAGCGGATGATTGCTTCTTTTTTTTAATAAAACTGGACACGTGGCTACTGTTGCTTTGGAGAATCGTTGTACTGTGATTAGTGATTGGTACACGACCATTTGTTTGCCGGAAGTTATTAACAAACTCCGTAAAAATAACCGTAAACGCCGTATCATCTTGCACCACGATCATGCCAGTTCTCAAATGATTTTTTGAAGGTGAACAACGTTGACCTTATAAGCCATCCTGCGTAAAGTTTGTGACTTTTATTTATTTCCAAAAATTAAGAGCCAGTTACGCGGTAAACGATTTTCACCACCTGAAGAGGCTCTCGAAGAGTATGAAAAATTTGTTTCAGATATTGTCACGGAGAAGTGACATAAATGTTTTCAAAATTGGTTCATTCATATGAAAACGTGCATTAACGCTAACGGAGACTATTTTGAGAAACAATTAATTCATTTCTGACCATTTGTAGTATTTTTTTCTTATTAATTCCGGAAACTTATAGTGCGCCCCACATAAAGTAACTAGGTATGTAACCGCAGAAATGACTCGGGCATATCCTTTAAGCTTAAAAATTCCAATCTCATGCGTTACACTAAATTGTCTCGCCAAGTCCAGGGTCTATAGACTGTTACAATGAATTTAAGGGCCCTCGGGTTACCAACTCACCGAACTCTTACTAATTTTATTCACACAATCGAGTGACTCACAACGTTGCCTATAAAAAACCCTTCAAAAGGCCACCAACACCATTACCTACGTGTACAGTAAATGGGTCGGTAAAAAGTGAAATGTTTAATTTATTTGATCGGATAATGAATTGGTAAAAACGCCCGCATTTTTTGTCACTTTTTTGTCGGTAATTAGCTCGCTGTGGCAGTCGGTGAGAGAACCTTCCAAAGCGCCGGACTAATTGTCGATACGAACATGGAATACAAAATAATTTTAACTATGTTTTTGGTAAGTCCTATAGAAAATATACATAAAAACATAATGTACGTTGAAACCAATATAGTCAAGAAATGAAAATCGCTCTTTTTATAATTCGAACTTATTTTCAGAAACATTATAGTTTATTTAGTGGTGGTATTGATTTCTACAGAAACCTTTGTAAATTCTTCTGCTTCTTTGTCAACCTCTGCCTACCCAATGTTGAGTAACATGTCCGTGTTGAGTTGCCAGCCCCTAACCCTTCTAACCCGTTGGTAATCTTGTTTACGGCATATATGGCCTACCCATTTCCACTTTCTGCTTGCACCTTGGCTACATCGATAAAACTCATTCTTCTTCGAATCTTTGTTCCTGAATCGGTCTATATATTCATAAATTACAAATGTATAATTTACAGTGGTAAAATTGGTTAAATTTATAATTGATAATATTCATACTAAAGTCCAATATTTACAAAAGTAAAATTAATTGTTTGATGAATGTTGGTACTGTAACAAATTAAAATCAATATTGTTTCAGATCAGTCGCGTAACCGCAGTGTCAACATTGCACAAAGATAATGAATATTACGATCACACAGAATCAGAAGAATACTACGACTCATCATCAAATGATGAGCAAAGACTCTACGATGAAGAAAAAACATCAACTTTCACTGATCAAACAGAGACACCTCAATCTCAGTACGAAGTCACGGAAATCATAGACGACATTGCTAATACTGAAAACATACTTGGTCCTATTGTTACTAATTTTACTTTAACTAAACCTTTGAATAATGCCACTAATACTGATATTTTTACTGTTACTAGTGATATCGATAATCAGTCTACAAACAATAAAGAAACAGTCAATCAACTTAAAAAGAACTACATAAGTATTTTCCACGTCAAAGCTGAATTTGATAATAATAATAAACAAGAAACTTCTCCAGTACAAAACATTCACATACATAAATATCCACATTTTATCGGATTCAGAGACTATATTCATGGCTTAAAAAAGGGCATCGAAAGTGGTCTCAA
>NW_020653575.1:7840564-7905853 GCF_003589595.1 Hyposmocoma kahamanoa | reverse complement strand
ACCCTACTTATGTACCTTGTCACAAGGTATTATTAATAGCCAAATTATGCTACGGTCATACCCAATATATTAATTTAATTTATTAGAGAAGGAAAACTTCGTGATGAATTCTGCTCGTCGAAGGTTTTTTTTTTTATAATATCAAATGACGGGACGAACAGGTCGTGCGCCTGATCGTACGCTACTCGCCTGTCGCAGAGATCTGAGGGGCAGTGCCACTGCGGCCGTCACCCTGAGACATAAGTTGACAAGTTTCATGTGGCTGTAATTTCACCAGCACCCTTACCCTTCAAAACCGGAACGCAGTAATACTGGTATTACTACTTATGGCAATACTTCCCTGGACGAACTCTTCACTTCTACTGCTATTAAGGTTCACAACCCTTGGAAACATTTGACGTACCCAACCCGCATTGGGTCAGTGTAGAGTACAATGGCTTCCACTCTCCCTTAGAGAGGACCCGTGCCCAGCATTGGAACGTCAAAGACAAAGCCAAAATGTTATTTATTCCAAAGGTACCTAAAATGAATTTACACTTGAAAACGTCGTTTGTTACTTCCCTGAGAAGAACAAGCGATAAACTCTAGGGTTTGATATTTTCAAATAAATGCTATTATGCACTTTGAATCAAATTCATGAGCAATCTGGAACCATGTCGTCTTTCGTGTAATGGGATGTATTATATGCATGTGTGATCTGTACAAAAATATTATTTATACTCGGAGCTGTGTATGTAGACAGTTTCTAGCAATGGCAGAATAACTAATACATTTTATGTCGAGTTCTTAGGTTTTCGCGATTGTTACACATAGGAAATGAAACTATTTTTCCGGATTTAAATCGCGTATATTTGTTTTTTCACACTCACAGTCAATCGTGACCATGGGACCTGTAAAGGGCCCGAAACGTCGGTTTGTTTGAAAAACAAATATACGCGATTTAAATCCGGAAAAATAGTTTCATTTCCTATAACACATTTTATAATGAAGTAAAGGAAGTTTGCCTTCCCTTTTCTTCATCAGGGACTCTACACAGGCTCGGGTTCCACCCCCTTGTGGATATTCCACGGCTTCCCTGAACGCCATAACTTGGGTTTTTTCAAGGCGAACGTGAATAGGCATTATTTGACGTTGACCTCACTTTCCATCATCAGCATCAGATGATGTCTTTTTTATATAAAAATAAGAATTTCAATTGAATTGGGCTTCGAGTATATAACCAGACGAATTAGGTAAGCAGAAGAGGTGTGACCAAAACATTTTCAATATTTGCACATGGAGAACGCTCTCTCGCAATTTACACGGAGCGGTCGAAATTAGGCATATAGTTTAACCTACTTACAAGCTAAGAAATTAATATTCAACACTTGTTTCCATCTGGAAACAATGAAACAATGAATACCAAATTTTGCTTTGCAACGCCTCGGCGTTGGGCAAACCAGGTGGGAAGAAGAGAAAATGTTCAATATTCATTTAAGTCTTAAACTTTTCTTGCTGTACGCAGTTATAGTTTTAAGTATTATTGGTTCAACTATTAAATTTACATTGCAACGACATTGTACGTAACATAACGACCCTTATATCAATTCTGCAAAGTGCAAACTAGAAACAAAGACCGCGCGTTCGGGTCTTTTTAACCGACTTCAAAAAAGGAGGAGGTTCTCAATTCGACTGTATGTTCTTTTTTTTTGTATGCATGTTACGCGATAACTCCGGTATTTGTGAACCGATTTTCATGATTCTTTTTTCGTTGGAAAGGGGGTACTTCCATAGTGGTCCCATTTCATTTTGAAGGAAATCATCCACCTCTAAGGGTGGCTGTTCACGCATGAAGATTCATTTTTATAAGTAGCGCCTAACTTTAATTTAGGAGCAATTGCTTTTAGCAATTATTTTGTTGATTTTGCTATTTCTCCAATTCAAGGCGTTTTTCCCTCGATATACTTTGAGTAGTGTCGTAGTGAGAACCTATTTTTATTATCTCCAGTATCTAGTCCTGTATAGTGGCGAACTAGGGGATATTTCAATCAAACTTAGCAAATAGACGTAATTCCACGTACTTTTGAGGTCGGTTTTTTTTAGTACTCTGTACTGAAATTATTCTTACTCGTATCTAGTTTGTACGTTACACTAATTGACCTTTTGCTTGTGTTTTCTGCGTTACTAAATGTGTTTTCCTGTGCAATGAATAATTAAATTAATAAAATAAAGTTCATTGTGTCATGATTACAAAACTTCTCTTCAAATTCCATTCCGCAGCTATGTAAGAGCGATGCCACATGATGCGCAGCGTCGGCGTTGCGACTACAGAGCGGTGACGCTGCGTTGTACTACATAAAATCCTTTCAGACTGTTGGTTCCACTCTTAGTTCCATTAAATTAGAACTACTTGCCAGGCCTCGAAGGTAGTGACTGTGACTGTCGGAGCAAGCGGCGGTACGGTGTGACCACCGCATTGCTCGTGTGGTACGCTGTCAATCAGATCTTTGTTCTGTCAATCAAAATCAAGTTTTTTTTAGATACAATCATATCTCTACATCATTCGCCAAAAACGTCCCACTCAGTGGGCATTGAAGAGTCGTAGGGGGGCGATAAGGGCCTCAGAAGCAACTAGAGGGCATTGATGCTGTTCAGAGACTGCTACCGCATTTACAAAAAAGAAACCTGAATTATCTATATAAACTACACTATAAATATATAGTGATATTTTGTGTTAAGTTAATATAAAAATACGTGTTTCAATTATATTTTTTTGGTGGTGGACGTTGACATTTTTTTATCTTGCCTCTGTGGGCGGGTGGGCGTATATCAACGGCTTTCAAGAATTACGGTTCTCAAACTTACGACTATACAATTTCTAAAAAGCAACAGTTACCAAAGTGGAATAGGTATTTTGAAAAATATATGCTATCTCGACAACTTGTCCAGTTGGGACTAAAATAGTTTTCCAGAGAAAATATAACGATTTAATTAAGAAACTTAATGACACAGCCAATTAAGGCCACGACCTCCGCTCATCGCGATCGCCATTGCTGAGAGGAATATATATTGTTTTGCACAAACTGAAAAATTCTCATTACGTTCTATCGACTAACGATTTATTTCGCCATATGTCGAAATGAAGAATTACATTTGGTCACAACCATGTACTAATTGTTTTGTGAAAATTAATTCAAATACGACATGACGTGAATACTCCAAATATTTATTTATATGGCGAACGGCGGCAATGGAATGAGTCCCTTGCCAGCTGATATATGTATAGCTATAAACTGTAACTATATATAGCTTTAACTTGGGTGTTTTCAAGTCGAGAATGAAAAAGCACTGTTAAGTGTACATGACAGATAGATAAAGCATTTATTCAGTACATAACATCACAACATTACAAATTACAAATAATGCGCTGAAAAGGTTTCGGTTCAGCACAATGCTGCCAACTTAATAAATTTGTCGCGGTGATAATCTGCCGACACCAAAATGGTTCTGCAATCAAGCTGAACTGCTGAGTTGAAGACATGAATGTAGAGGATTTGTAGAATCTTTCGCTTTCATATCCGTGCGATGGTCTGTAGTATACATACTTACATATGTAACGTCACATTCCAGGTGGAATCAGCCAAACAACAAGTGCAGCTTTCAGACTCGTATCTGCCCGTCGCGATGCAAGTGATCGCGCATCTCGCCGACCAGATGGCATTCGAGGCTAAGGACGAGCCGGCTAAACCAACCGCAAAACCTACCATCAAACCTTCCAATGACCCAATACCAACAAAGCCACCGAGTTATCCAAAGCCAACTTACAAACCGACCAATACCTGGCCGAAGCCGACAAATAAGCCAACTAACAGTTGGACAAAGCCGACCACTCCGAAGCCGTACGTGTTTTCCGATATGATCTTCAACCCTGCTAACTCCTGGTGGATGAACTATGGTTTGCTTGTCAGGTGCTTTTTCTTCTTTTTCTTTTCTTTTTCATTGGACTGTTCCACGTAATACCTTTGCCTTTGGTATTTAAACTTCCTAACGAACTAATTCACTAAACTAAGCCTAATTGAATTATAATCGACAAATCTACTTCTGCCTTATTAAACCTATTGTACGCACTGCGTCTTATTTAAACGTTAGGTTTAACGTTCTTAATCTAACCGCTCTTTAATAAACCATTTGGATGTTTATCTTTAAGTCTAATAATGCTGGAATATTCTTCAATAATTACAGGCAAGCAACAACACCCTTCCACCGACCAGGCCTCTATGCTCCAGTAGTGCCACCAAAACCCTCCGATCGCAACCAGATACCCAAACTAGGATTTGTCCTCCTCCCATTTGACTATAACACACAGTACACCGTCATCGAGCCACAGGAGAAGCGCACTGAGGAACCATTTTTATCCATACATGAAGAAGAGGTCAAGCCTATAATGGAGCCAGCTAAAGAAGCACCTCTACTTCCTCCACACTTTGACGCTGAAGTTGACAAGATATCTCGGCGCGCCGACGATATTGACGAGGAAATAACAGACGATAATCTGCAATATTTGTCACAGAATGTAAGAGATTTGATCAAAATGGCAAATGACCCTGATGATGAGAGAGTTGTAGATGTGTGGGAAGGTGTAAGGGCCAACAACCAGGAGTTCACGCCGAAGGGAAAGCTGTCAGCTTCCAATTTGAGGCTTTTGCTGCTGTATGATCTACTAAGCCGGGAGGCGAAGAGGCAGCGGCTTTCTAATTATAGCGTGAGTTTATCATAGTTTCTAAAATGTGAAATCGGGGATCACTATCAAAAACGTGAGTTAAGACAAACTTATAACAACTCCAAGTTTTTTACAAGCAAAATTACTAAAACTGGATAGACATTCATTCGATTGTCCATTCATTGCTCTGAGAACTAAATAACAAGTTAAAGTTTTTTTTTAACTATCGACGCAGTTAAATGTTTAACTACACGGATCGTAGTTGAACTTATCGAATAAAAGTTTATATAAAAGTCGCGTCTCCCTCCGATCGATCCGCATCTCGTAGGGAAAGCAGACAAGCTATTCATCGAGATGTACAACAAAAATGTGAATAACTTATCAGGTCTGTAAGAACGTAAGCCTCCATAACGAGCCGTCCTACTCATCTCGAATTCAGCCGATTCCCGCAACCTTTAGCAGGTCGGTGGACCGCCAAGTGGGTGGTCAGCCCACGCTGCGCCTTCCGGTGCACGATCGCAACTCTTCGGCCCCATCGGCCATAAATTTTACGAGCAATACGCCCACTACCACTGAAGTTTAGTAATTCTTTGGGTTGCATTCGTAAAGTTACTCTGGTTCTTTTGCGAATCTTTTTTTATAATACCTTTAGGGCTTTAAATCACAAAGATCTTAAGGGCACTGCCACTGCGCCTGTTACTCTGAGACATAAGTTGATAAGTCCCATGTGCCTGTAATTTCACGAACACCGTTACCCTTCCAAACCGGAACGCTGGAAGTGGTGGCAGTACTTCCCTGGACGAACTCTTTCACAAGGGGCTTTGCTGCTACTACTCCTCTGACTAATTCCTCTTTCATTTATTAGACAATAAGTTAAAATATACAAGTAACCTACTAAAACTTAGAATTAAATTATATGAATAAAATTGTACAGCTAGCATAGCTATCAATGTGGAACGTAGTTACCAGACCTTGAGTTTGCCAGACAGTCTATTAATTTTCTGGATTACATTTTGTACAGACGAAGAGCGCCGGGACCCCACGGGCCAAGAGTGTCGACTCCAAAGGGTGTATATTAGCATATGAGTATCATATTATGGTATTCAAACCTTGGTACTTATTACTCTTTATTCTTTCCGCTACATTCGTTGCGGAGTCAGCCCTCTGACTAATTTGATTTTGCAGATAAACTAACATAACCCTATCCATTACTCTCAATATATCAATGCCTTGTGACGGTGAATGACTGGTGAATTTGAAGAACTTCTAACTTGTAATT
Organism: Hyposmocoma kahamanoa; assembly: GCF_003589595.1. Taxonomy (NCBI): domain Eukaryota; kingdom Metazoa; phylum Arthropoda; class Insecta; order Lepidoptera; family Cosmopterigidae; genus Hyposmocoma; species Hyposmocoma kahamanoa. The sequence goes on along the minus strand of NW_020653575.1, from coordinate 7,899,875 downwards.
TATGGAAGCTCACAATACTTCACTCTCATTCTTGTTGCTACAATTGATGGGTTAAAGACTTTCTTTTTCAAAAGCACTAGCTTGAAATAGAAAATAGGAACTTGAATGCAGAAAAGCATTATAGTTGGGTAACCTATCACAAACTCTAATTTATTTTTTCCTTAATAACGTTTGTTCGAATTTTCATTACCCAGTAAACCGAATTATAACGAAACCGTTGTTCTTTCAGGATATGTTGGATGTTTATCATAAAGACAGGATTAGGTTCGGTTAGGTTAGGTTAAGTTAGGTTTAAAAGAAAAAGCATTTTCCTCTCTCAAACAACAAACAAATTTGACGGTACTTAGAGAAAAGATCTATAAATTTAATGTGTGAAAGTCTAAAGTCCTTTATGAAAGCAAAACTGGAAACCGCATGTTACTTAATAGAGCATTAAAATTAATGGACGTCGGCGCAATTGGGCGGCAGTCTACGTAATTTATAATATGTTGAGTACGAAAAATGTTCAAAGAGAAAAATTCGCTTCAACGAATGTAGGCCGTTCGACACAAAGAAATAATTTCGTATTTACACGAAATAAAAAACAACCTACGGTATATTCGAGGAACGTTTTGGCCAATAAAAATTTTACAACCATCGCGTTAACCATTTTATTGACGCTTACAGCTATACTGTGCCTCAAATATTAATAAATTACAAAATCCATAGAGGTATATTTTGGTGATAAAGTTAAAATATATCATATACCTGAGTGATAACGTTTTATTATTGTTTGATATGTCATTCTGTCGATATCAACGGCTCATATATACGAAACTTTATCATAACTTAATTTGGACGCACTTTTGATTTTTTTACCGACTTCAAAACAGGAGGAGGTTCTCAATTCGACTGTATGTTCTTTTTTTTGTATGTATGTTACGCGATAACTCCGGTATTTGTGAACCGATTTTCATGATTCTTTTTTCGTTGGAAAGGGGGTACTTCCATAGTGGTCCCATTTCATTTTGAAGAAAATCATCCACCTCGAAGGGTGGCTGTTCACGCATGAAGATTCATTGTTATAAATAGCGCCTAACTTTAATTTAGGAGCAATTACTTTAATGGTTGATTTTGCTATTTCTCCAATTCAAGGCGTTTTTCTCTAGTTCAAAGTTTAAAGCTGTAACTATGTACAGGTGTGTCGCTGACCACCAGGCCCACGACTTGTCCGTCTCGTCACTTGATTGAACTATCCTAATTCCAAAGGAATCAAGATTGCAAAGTAAGAACAGAAGCGACATTCCTAACTTTTACTCTGTGGCCTAAAATTTGCACTGTATGTGATGACAAGGAAATCTTGTGTTCGATTCCCAATAGGAGTTTGAGAAATATACTTTTTAATACAGTTGCTCAAAACGTGATATTTTTCGTACTACAAATCGTGCCGAAAGTTAAATTTTTCGCACTAGAGCTGTTCCATTTTTTTTTTAATTTACTATTGTTTCAAGTCTTAAAGATAGAACTAAAGAGGTTGTATATTTATTGAATATTTATGTGCTTTGTGACGTAAGTCATTCGTCATTAAAACTTATATTTACTTACACCTTATTTGTTTAAATTGCATAGGTGTTTTATAAAACGGGTTCCATTTAAAAATACCAAAGTATTTTCCATAAAGATGGCTGATTGCGTATTAACAACGACCGTGAATATGACCCACGCGAGACCGCTGCGCGCCGCGCCTCTTAAATATACTGTTTTATTTTACTTTAAAAGTAGTATTTTTGCAAATGTACTAAAAAAACGTCGTTTGATACACGTGCGGATTTGTCATTTTCACTTGTCTCGAGTCTTGACCAAGAAGCCTCGAGAATCGGGAATAATGACTAACTTTCCGGACTTGTATCAAAAATAACTGTTTCGAAATTCTAGTCTGGGCATTTCTGGGTAATGACCCGGAGTGAATTATGTCGTTCTGGGGGCCTACTTCCGTTCTCCATCCAATATCCACCCGAAACAATTAATGTCAATTAAATAATACTCGACCAAATTAAAAAACGCACGATGAATAATGAACCTCTTACGTGATATTGCCTTTTCGTTTCGTCGGTTACTTATTTGACAGCAATTGTTTCAAACTGGTACTCTATTATACTACAAGGAATTCTCTAGTTTGGGACCAGGTTTTTAGGGTACTAAATAAGGGGTTATATATTGTTGTTAACAACTTACCATTGCAGAATACAATAACTTGCAATATACAAAATGCCGATTCTATACCACCCCTACGTTAACGTGTTATCTCGCCACGCCTTACATAAACCACAACTACGGAAGTGTCGACGTAAAAGTATTATCTTTATACCTTATGATTACGACTATTTATGACATAAAGCTTTACGCGTGATACAAATATTATAAAGAAAATATAAACTAAAAGATTTGTGTACAGTTTAGTTGATAAGTTAGAAAGAAAGAAGAAAGAAGAGAAAATACATTCATATTTTTTAACAACAAATAACACCACAAAACAAAATGGAAGAAAAACAAAACAATCAAAACACTCAGACGTAAAACACGATTAAATAATTACGAAGCAAAAACACAAACAAACACAAAACAAGTAAAACGATAACAAAAAACACGAAAAAAAATTAAATTTAATGAAAACACAAACTATATACACACACACAAGGTAAAGAGATACTTTGTGTGGTGCCAGCTGCGGTAATAAAAAGGTCACCAAACTCAGCATTTGCTGGAAAACGCAATGCGTTCCCAGCACACATTTTCAGCTAAGACCCAAAGTGAGGTCACGGAGGAACAACCATAAACCAGCATACTTACTTAAATATGATAATAAAATAATAGTATTTATGTCCATATTAAACAATAGTAGATATGTTGTGTATTTGTACATGTGTTGTGTATTTTTAAGTCTTAGTCCTTCCAAGTAAAGTGTATATAAGTATAGAAATACAAATAATAACTAATATATCTACATAAAGCTATATACTCGGAACAAAAAAATATAATTTTGACATATCTATAATCAATGCATAGTATAATACAAAATTACATTTACCTGAAACTTCTCAAAGATACAGAACATGCTATACAACTTCAACCATGCCCTTTCTAAACTAAGGCTCTATTTACATTGCCGCAGAACCAAAGCATAGAAAGAAGAAGAAGACAATACATTTATTTGTTATACATTTATTATAATTAAGTTTATATCAATATAAAGCATAAACTAGATACAGGTCAATAAACAGATTGCACGTCTTCCAGGGAATTCTCGCTGTCTGGAAGAATTTCGAGAATTATCGTTTTTAGTTTTTACGATACACAATTGTAATTGTTTAGTAGCAGTAGAGCTCCTTGTGAACGAGTTCATCCAGGGAAGTACTGCCACCTTACCTATCGCTTAGCGTCTTTTACCGCATGTACCATGGTGAGTGATCTGAAGAGCTGTTCAACCTCATCCCCCCTTCCCCGTTCCTGCTCAGAAGCACGCGTGCTGGCCTTCGTAGTCACCGTTTCACTACCTGCTGCATTCCATCGCGTACTAAAAGGTTTGGTGTCTCCTTTCTCTGCCGCACGGTTGACAAATGGAACTCCCTTCCGGCACATGTCTTCCCTCCCTTTATGATATGAGGTCCTTCAAACGAGGCGTGAAGAGGCATATTGTAGGCAGGCAGGGTGGAGGTGGCTAGTGCAGTGAGGGTTTCATCGCTGCACTAGGTTCCTTCGCGTTTGGATACCACTTTCCACTTAACATCAGGTGGAGTGGAGTCATTTGCCTGTCATGTATAAAAAAAAAAAAATTTCTGCCGCCAAAAAATAATGTGACCATTTCTGCGTTCCGGATTGGAAAGGTAACGGTGCTGGTGAAATTACTCCTAAGATTTTTGCGATTTAAAGCTCTGAGTGGCACTGCAAATGTTATGGACAGGCGTGTCGCTTGCCACCAGGCGCACGACTTGTTCCTTATTTGAAATTATAAAAAAATAGTTGGCATAAAGTTTACTATGTGCAATAATTTCGTTACAAAATAAATTGATCCTCATTCATCTTCTATATAAACATCCATAAGTCACATTATGAAAACTAAAACAATCAAACTTTTGTTCTTTCAGGGTTTCTCTCCCGATGTGATGAAAAACCTAGTGGAGTCGTCGTCGGGCGGTGCGCTTGCGCAACTGAGCTTTGCACTAGCCCGCATGGTGGACCGCCGGGACTGCGAGCACGAATACGCCAACAACCGGGCCAAAGAAATGGTCCAGGAGCTTGCCAAGGACGACTCCACACTCTCCAACGAACTTAGATACTTGCAACCTTTAGTTTATAAGTACTAAAGATTTATTTAAGAAGATATTTTTGCTGAATTAAGGTTTTTTGTTCTGGGACTTTGCTTTGTTAAGACTGATATTTTTATATATATATCTTTTCTACTATCATCAATCCGTTTGAGTAAAGTTTATCAACACTTATTAAGAAAAAAATTCAACTTGGTGAATCTCCAAGTACCGAAAATAGCAGACATTTTCAGGGACAAGGTTTTCGTTACTTTTGTTTCATTGATTTTTTTTATTTATTCTGTAATTCAAGTTACTTAGTTATTTTAAATACTTATAATACTTATACGTACATAATGAACGTGAACAAAACATATTGACACACTGTTAGAGCCTTTACACACGGCGTTATTTCGCTATGACACGCGATTCAAACGAGATTCTTCTTCTTATCGATGGCAAGCATTAAAGTGTATGTTGAAAGATTAGCCAATCGACATGACACAGAAAAAGTATGTTCCTTTCGTGCATCTCAACGAAAATGCGAGATTGAGTCGTAGTTAATAAACAAAATTCAGTGGCGTCCTAAATACACGCTTTCTGCTCTTATAAAATATACCGAGTCCATAGGCGGTATACGGCGGTACAGACGCGCTGTAGTCGCTCCTACGTATACGAAACCTTCGCGCGTTTTGATCAGACTCCTCAATAGTAGTACAATAAAGACGATCGAAACAAGATTGCTTACGCTGGCTTTATTACTGCTTTTGAAAAGGAAAATAGACGTCAAAATTATTTAGATAGACCCATTTATGACAGAAAGAAAACTGTATGGTTTAATGCAACGTTTTTTTTTCGAAGATTTGAAAACTTTTCTAACTGTTGTCGAATATCATAGTCGTGATTTCATGTAACGATTCAAAGCGTATAAAACGTGCTGCAGACTAGCTTGGAACGCGTTTGAATCGAACAAACGCTTTCGTGAAACGCACGTCGTTTGCGTGTCAAAATACACCCCCACGTGTGTATACGCTCCTTTATAAAGACACCGCCTCACATTGTCGCTTTAATAAGCTCTATACATACAGACACTGGTTTATTTTTAGCAAGTGTCATTTGTTTGTGATTTTCATGTCCCAGAACGCGTCAGGTGGTTCCTCGTGCTGGTTTAGCGTATGCCATGTTATTGTTAAGACGCATATAATTTACCATTTATGTAGAGTAAGACAATACAATACTCCGCCAAAGTAAGCTCGTTTCAATGTGTTTATTTACATTAACGTTCGCTTGATTAATTACTACCATTCGTGCCTTCTTTGTGGAAACACCCATTTTGATAGTTAATCAGTTTTGTTTAGGGAAAAGTGTTGCTTTAATTAAACATTATATTAAGTACATAATTGCGTACAAAAGTTTAACATAATTTCTTGAAGAAAGATCATCTATCGCCATCACCTATTACACAGCCCGTTGGGCACGAGGTGTCCTACAAGGAGAAGTTTCAAGGTCCCCCACCCGAAATTTTCTTTCATCATTAGCCAGAATTATAGCTACTTAATATTCACAAATGTACGCAAGTTATAAATCAAAGTCACACGTACATATGTACCACGCCCGCTCTCCCACAGGACTAGCACCGCTCTTATTCTGAAAACGTTGACGCAACATTCTCCGATATTGTCAAAGCAAATAGGTGACATTTCATATCCGCAGAGCACCTTGTTAGAGCGAGTGGCTTCTCGGAAACTATATCCCTAGCATACGGCTTTCACGAACAATGTCAGAGTCACGTTTCTCGTAAATATCCGTTCTTGCTACGAATTTTCCAATATTCACTGTCTAGAAACGAAGTAGATTTTTGATACTTGATTCAATCACACGTACAGGTAAATATATACGCACACACGGACCCAAATAGACACGGAAATGAGAGTCGAAAATGCACATGAAGTGAAGAGTTAATTTAATATTGGAAAAATGAGTTCCTACCTCTTTTTTAGGAGAGCTCCTTGTTAAAGAGTTCGTCCAGGGTAGTACTGCCATCTTACCTATTTCTGCTGCCGAGAAGTAATGTCAGCGTAACTGTGTTCCAGTTTTGAAAGGTAAGGGTGCTGGTGAAATTATAGGCACATGGGACTTGTCAACTTATGTCTCAGAGTGACGGGCAGTGGTGGTGCCCCTCAGATCTTTGCCATTTAAAGCTCTGAGTGGCACTGCAGCTGTTCTGAACAGGCGTGTAGTTTACCATCAGGCGCACGACTTGTTCGTCCCGTCACTTGATATTATAAAAAAGAAATTTCTTGCTAAATAACCTAGGAAATTCTTCAATACCTAAATGAGAACCAATTAAGAAAACCCGGAACCCGGGACTTTCTCATCTTCAAATATTTCGTTAACGGTACTCTGTATCATACTCAACTGCACTATCCCTAACAAATCTGCAACTTAGTTAGCCACGTTGTACATGATCAGCCGTATGTCTTAACAACTAGGTCGTTATGTTTTGTCGTGTCGCGACAAATGACGATTCTCGCCTTGTAATATACTAGCAAATGTAGCCATTTATCAAAAGTACGTGACATTTTGTACATAACATAGGATGGATTTGTTGAATAGAATGTTGAACTAATGGGTATTCACAATGTTGCGTATTCGAATTCATAAAACACGACGTATCAACATTAATCACATGTAGTCAAAGCAAGTAAAGTATAACAAGATCGCACTCAATGTGTTATATTGAAAGAAAGTAGATAAAATGTGACAGTGTCGGATTTACGCAGTCGTCCCACCCTGACTGTACCCTTATTTATTTCTATGTTTTCCTTGATACTGCGACATGAAACCCTTTGTTTGTCGGCAAAATATTTACTCGATACTATGATAGTGCCACGGGTGCCGAAAGCTACAAAAAGAATATTATTTTAGGCAACTCTTTTAGAAACGTACATGTACAGTCATAACATTATTATATTATGTATTTATTTTTATTGAATGTCATGATGTCTTTACAACCATAATGTTCATCTATTTATTAAAAATGCTCCACTGGTTTATTTTTATTTATACAAAGACGAAATGAACACAAAAAATATCCTTTTCCTCTGCCAGCTGAGCTTTTCTAACTATGTATAATGAAAAAAATAACAATTGATCATTGTGTAAAGTGTTTTTAAGAGTGTAAGTGTTCTTAAAAAATTTAAAAGTTAATAGAACCTCAAATGGTTTTGTTTGAAACTCGATCACTTTGGGAAAAAAATATGTGAAAACATAATTTCTAAAAATTTTTACCATGGAAAAAAAATTCAAACTTAACTCGAAATTTTACAAGAATACCGCTATATTTACATATACCAAAGATTTTTTAAATACCAACTGAACTAAATAAAACACGTGTAGTATACGATATATATTTTTCGAATGACTTTGATTTCATTTGTAAGCAAGCAAAAATTTGCATTCAAGCTGATGTAGTATCGATACATAATGAGAAATGAAACTATTTCTTCGGATCTAAATCGTAGAGTACGTTAGTTTCAACAAAAAAACCAAAGTTTCTGGCTTCTTACACGTCTCATACATGATCACGGACCACTGAGAATGTATTTATTAGTCAAGTTAAGTTACAAAAATAATTAATTCTAATTAAAAGGTTAATAATTAAATTTTTATTAAATTGATATTCAATTATTTTTTGTGAAATTACTCCACTAGTTTGTTATAATCTATAAATTTTTTGTTGTTTGTTATAAATTATAATAGATCTTTGCATTAATAATTATAACAAACTAGTGGAGTAATTTCACAAAAAATAATTGAATATCAATTCAATAAAAATTTAATTAATACAGTGAATAGCGACATCTCTCGCCAGGACTGGTAGCTGTAAAGGTACTAACTGGGTGATAAATCTGTAATAGATTTCTCATAGATGGCGCTACGACTAAAAAGTCGTTGAAAGACCAAGTACAAAGACACGACGCAAGCACATAGAAGAATTCGTGAGGTCCGTTGGTTCGTTCCGTGGCTTAGTTGGTATAGCGTCTGACACGGTATGCAAGAAGACGTCGGTTCTAATCCGACCGGATCGAAGGAATTTTTTCTGAGTGTTTTTTCTGAGTGTTCGATCTTTGTCTTAATAATTATAACAAACTAGTGGAGTAATTTCACAAAAAATATAGAGTGTTCGATCTTTGTATTAATAATTAAAAGATTATTTTCAATTTACCAAAAAAAAAAAAATTCTTTTTGTAGCATACAAACCGGCAAACAGACGTTGGGTCCACGTGATAGGAAGTGGTGATCGCCGACTATACATATTTATGACACTAACAGGAAGTGTCCAAACAATGCCGGTCTCAAATAAGATCTTAAGTTTGCTGTGTTTGTGTTTATGGTAACTTTGCCTACTTCTCAATACAGTATACAGCAGTATTGATTTGCGGTAGAAATTAGTGAGCACCACCAGTAAGTACTTAGGGTTCTGCATGTAGAACTCCGCCATCAGGAAAAAGTTTCTTTAACACGTTCATCGTTCATGAAATTTTGTGAGGTGACCGCTATAATATTCCGCTTAGAAACATGATAGCGACGTCCACGCGATAACGCGTGATCGCGCATTTGATCACAAGTCGCATCACGCAATGTCGCGTGATTGGCAATGAACTTTTTAAATCTTCATTTGTTTATAGAGGGTCTTACAAATGCCGCGCTCATAGTGGCTCGCTTAACCTACACATTTCTTAGTCTAATTATCTAGTTAACTAATTTATATAGCAGTTCAGCCTCTTCAGAGGTCGGAGCTGCCAGGATGCTATTAAACTTACCGAGGTCGTACTGTTAATGTTGAGATGGTGTAGCTGTTCCTCACCCTGGCTACATTCCATACGTGATACACGTCTTCCACAATCCCACATTCGTTACAAACGGGCGAAAAAATTTTCCGCATCACGAATAACTATTCAATGGAATGACGCCAGAGCGAAGACGCGAGCGATAGTCAAGTCCTGTCTGCTGGTTTCAAACAAACTGGACCACAGGGACCGAGGAAGCGTCGGCTGGATGTTTGTTCCTTATGCCTTTTGTATCTAACTTGATCTTACGTCGAAGTATTCTGACCACACATAGTGGCGGCAACGAACGTGTTAAAACATAAAGAAAAATATAAAATGCGTAATGCCAAAACTGATTCTTCGAGAATTTCTGCTAAAAGTAAACTTCCAGCAAATCATATGACGTTATTATTTCAACACAACACTGTTGGCAACAATAAATAAAAGCAAGTTAAGCAAAGCAGTTAACGTGACGGAGAATTTAGGAGACGCTTTAGGTTGCGACTTTCGAGTTAAGGCTTACTTATCTATTATAAAATAAACAAAGTAAACTTTCCAATCCCGCAAGTTGTATACGCCCTTAACCAGGATAAAAACCAGATTACGGATGAAATTAATTAAACTAATGTTATTTCATTAAATTGCGTTTGACCTGACCGAGGCCATAAATCGAGGTCGCCCTATCATTGACTTCAGTTTAATCTTAGCTTTACGCTGGATTTAAGAACAACAACACTTTGTTTGAAAGGTTATAAACTATTAAAAATAATCACGACCTTAAATCAATTCTAAGAAATTTTTAACTGCTACTAAAGATTTATTGTCAAACGATTAAACACGCCGTTGGATTAGATTATCGGGATCTTTTTAAATATCATATAATGCAACAATGTTTAAATTTTTTCTTAAAAAGTTCTGTCTAGACAGGAGCGTCGGTCGAGTGCATTTAAACTACTTTTATACAACTCAGGTCAGATCTGAAATCAATAAAACTTTATTGTCTAACAAGCTCTCGAAAATTACTTAACGTGAACAAGACGCTTTTCAGATACAAATGAAACTAACTTGAAAAATTCGAAAAACTGGCAGAAATTCGGTTAGCTCAAAGCCAATATTGAACAATTTGGGTTAATAGTTTATTTACCACAAATAGATAATCTTCTAATGTATTTACATAAGTTTATTGACTACGACGGTTTGTACTCATTGCTTTTCAAACGGTACTTAAATAATGACTGATTTTAAATTCATGGCACTCCAGAAATCAAAATGTTTCATTTGTTTTGATCTTCAGAAAAATACCTTGACATACAAAACGATATATCAAAAGACAAGAATTATTTATAAATAGTCCAGCATTATCTACAGAACATAATTAACCGAACACAAATATTAATATTATTTGCAAAGTGAACATACATAGAAAATATTCTTTTCTGTCATCAAAAACATTCAAGAAGTACTAACTGTCTTTAGAAGAATTCGAGCCAAATATAGATTCAAAAGCTCCTGATATGATCTGCCAGAAACTGGCCAACCATTCGAGGATAAAAATGAAGGGACTCTCAGCTCTAGGATCAGTATCAAAGTCGTCAAATTCAAATGGCGCATCGTCGTCATCATTATCTGGTATTTCGTTTATCGTGTTATTTGAATCTAAGTTCTCTTTCACGGGCAGATAGCTCGAGAATAACGTAATCTTTTCTGGTTTCTTATCTACTTTTTTTAATGCTTCTACGGACAATTCTTCGACGTCTCTGTCTTCCGAAATATCGTTGTCAACAGGCTCGATGGCTTTGGTGACGTCTTCAGGCATCTCATCGAGGAGTTCGATTTTCCCCCAAGGTTTCGCCTTAACTGCTGGCTGCTCTTCTGTCTTATTTCTGGTGATGCCAAGGAACCTTCAATTGCGATAAATTACGATGTTATGAACGGGTCGGTATCATAATGACTATATCTTCAAAGTGACCTGATCAGCATAAGGACTAAATCACAAAACGACCACCTCAACAGAAAGAATATAACTTACAATGACTTGGTAGCAAAACGACTAGATATCGAAATTATGAAGGTATGTGTAGTTCAAAAAGAAAGTTTACTGGGCTAGAGTTTAACTTCGGGGGGTCATTTTATAATAAAAAGCTTACTGCAACATCTTAAAGATGAGATGTACGTATGACATACTACAGAGTGTATAAGATTAGTAGAGACCGCCGCAAATAGATGCATTTATGAAGATCAGGTCACATATGATGAACAAAATTTACCTGTAAATAGGTGAAGAGATTCTCTCGGCGATGTTATTGGCGATCTGGTGGTAAACGTCAAAGCCAGTGCCGGCCGTAGTTGGCTGCGTGGTGTACACGCTCACCACCGAGTCCTCCTCCGGCAACGAGCGGCCGCATCCCGTCCTCCATGCCTGAAAACGATAATATATACTAAGCAAGCAAAGACACTCTGAAGCCGAGATTGTAAATTAACCTAACAAACAGCAAACAATAAATTAGAATCCGAATAACTATCTAATATTCCTTCCACTCTTGACATGGACACCTAGCCAGGCACAATATGAGCCCGACTCAACGAAAATGAGGAGGATTACGCCAGGATTAGGCTGGACTGCCTCGCAGTCCTCAGGCTCGATTCCCAGGCCGGGAGAAATATTTGTATGGCCTATAGTGAGTTTGGGTATAATTTGTGGTTGTCTATATGTGTGTCCATGGCACCCGCGACACAGGGTTTCCCTAGTTTTAGGCTACGTTGAGTGTTCGTTATCTTGCTATTATCTTATCTTATAGGAAAAAAGCTTTAAATAGCGTGAACACGTGGTCATACCTGAGCCTGAAACCTCCCAATTGGGAAGACGCGAACAAGGTCACCTTACACCTCATTCCGACTTGACAGAGATGCATCTGTGCTGATACCTGGATACATTTCGGCGAGGAATGCAAAGGATTTTTTAAATTTATTTCCGCCTTCCCCGTTCCTCCCTAGGTCGAGTAGAAAGTCCGAAATACTCCACCCTTATATACCCAATAACCGGGTCTTAAACTAGCGAATTCGCTATGAGTACCAGAGGAACAGAATTTACTCTGGGGCACTACCCGGAATACCCAGGTCAGAAACAATGTAAACCGTTAGCCCACCGAAGTCTTCAATCGGCATCCGAGTTTCCCAAAAATACAGTTTGTGGCTAAAGGTTAATGTGAGAAAACAGCAAAACTGCCACAAACACCGAAAGATTCATATTAATGCATTGCATTTTTAAATGGTTTCCTTAGGTCTATAGTACCGGCACGCTTTGATGGCCGTTTTGACCATTATATCTATGGTTTTGACAGATTACAATAGTGAAGTCAAATGAATGCGAGTCCTGCGAGTCGCATCTATAAGTTTTTAGTTTATATAACTAGTATTGCAAGGGATAACTGATTAAAAAGTTTTAATAAAACGACAATAAAAATGCTTACTTAGTCTAGTGTCATTTCGAAACTGTTTTGTTTTGCATTGAGTTTTGACGCGAGTTTTCCGGAGGTAGAAGTTGTGCTGGCCAGCGATCCCATAACTGACGATCGTATTAGATTTCATTAATAAAAATTTCAAAAAACAAATAAGGAGTTGTGTCGTAAAATATACAGCAACGAGCTCGTAGTTATGAATTAATACGCAACTCGATGAGTGGACCAATGTCAAAACGGCCATCATAGCTTGCCGGTACTATAGATAATATTTAAATTGGCCCTTAGACATGTAGCACCCCGTTGGGGCATCGCAAATGTAAAATAACGGTTACCACGCTGGTTTACCATGCAGAGGTCCCGGGTTCGATTCCTGGGCCGGGAAAAGGTATTTATATGGTCTACGTTTATTTGTGAGTTTGGGTATAATTTGTGGTTGTCTATGTGTGTATCCATGGCACCTGTGATACAGGGTTTCCCTAGTGCGGGGCGCTGAAAATCGAGACAAATGCGTATATTGCAACCGAACGCCCAGCGCTCACTGTCAATGTCCGCGTCTACGGGCAGACTCTCTGTCACCCAGTGCCCTAGATAACTTAATTACGAGATTCTACATAATGGCACACCACGTAAATTGACTGACGGCACTTCACTGGGGCAATGTCAGACGTGAAAATAAGCTTGCTTTTCTCCATATTGTACCGAAAGACATTTAGGTTGCCTTCCACCAGAGATGTGCGACGTAGCGATGCGGTGTGCGAGGAAAAAATCCACCAATAGAATTACTTTATTTTCCTAGCCTCGCTTAACTCAGATCTAGTGGAAAAGGGTTAGCAGAGCTAAGTATTTATACATACTATACTGCGAGGAAAGTGTGATGCGGACGAGGAATGTGTGCAAAACGGTGTAGGAAACTAGAGCTACTAAAAATATGACACTAACTGACACGAACACATCGCCGCCGTTCACCCCACCACACCGTACCTCGCCCGCGAATAGCTGAAAAGAATCCGTAACGCATCCTCGCACCGAGCCGCTGCACATCCTCTCACCACCCAGCTATCTCGAACAGCTTTGGTGGAAACATCACACCATTTCACAGCGCCGCTACACATCTTCGCATATATATATACGAACATTTCTCTACTTCTCCACTGGAAATGGTCAGTCCCACGCTATGGACTTTCAAAATGAAGCCAATATATCATGATCCCGCGCTGCACTCACACATAGCCGCGCGTCCCTCTTAGCCTCAACGTGAAATATTGGACCACATATCACGCGGGACCCGCCAAATAACCACTGGGCCAACTTGATATAAACGTAACATACAAACTTTATAAATCTTAGCCATGACGTTTGTTTCTTAGCGATATTTTCTTTCGATCAAACGGATAAACTTGACAAGTTTAATAAAACAACAAAGAAACCAAAATAGTATACGTGTAAATCTTAATCCTTGGCACCAATACCGGAATTATATACACAGAGCACGTCGCGTTGACACTTTATCCTCTATCAGTGTAAGAGCATCAACTAACAATAGCATTATTCGCCTACATGATTTGCAAGCGAAAATTGACAGCCGCTAGCATCTTTTTCTTCAAGGCACAACAATTCCGTACCTTAATGTGCTAAGTAACAATTGCGAAAATAATTTTAGTAACATTTTCGACACCTAAATCTAAAAACTAAACTGAAGCAATTAAAAATCTTTACAATATTACAATCCTATTGTCCACATTCATGTTAATGGTTCTGTGACACCAAAAGATATCTCTTAATGACACATTGTGCGCACATTGGCGATGCCCGTCTCGTGTGACTTGAATATTAGTTCCGTAATTAGTTTCAATAATCGTTGTCAAATACCACAAGATTCCATTTAAAATACATAGAGAGAGAAAGACCGTATAATATAATTGGTACGAAAAGTACAACATATAAAAATCTTACAATTAATTCAAAGGTTGAACAGACACAAAGAAAATTTCCTACGGTCCGACTTGACACGTTGGCAGCCACGTTGAGGCACTGGTTCCAATCCCGTCGGGTTCAAGGAATTTTACTCTGTCTTTACATCGGTCTTTGTATCGACAACAAAGTGTGTAAAGAATGATAATTCCAAATAATCTCCATACAAATCAGCGAGCTCTTAAATGTCAATAAAGTCACCATTTAAATACCTAGAATTCGTCGAGATCAATCCAACGAGAACAAACTCTGTGGGCATATCTTTAACAATATTGTATCCACCTTACTGCTCATTATTTACCTTAGTTACCGACTATAAAACAACAAAATTAAGTTTTTCATTTTTCAGCCATTTCATTTAGCCTACTATCCCTATTAATTTACCCTACAATGTAAACAATACGGAAAAAAACACACAGACAAAAACCGCCTTGTTTCGTCTTATTCTACGTAAAAGATTGTAATTGCTTACAGGCAGAATATTGCAAAAATAAATCGATTTTTTGCCTAGAAATATTTGGACTAATCGATTCCAGAAGTATCAATTAACGTAAGGGGCATTTTCTCGAAAATGAGTTACATAATATGTAGTTCCCGCTCCTAGATTGGTATTATTAAAATTTAGGAATGCCCAGTGTATAAAATATAGCACGTCTCTGGGAATTCCTAAATCTTTCGTTTATAATATGAAAGAAAAGGAAATTCTAAGAAACTTTGCTCTGGACACAATCAAAATTGGAGCAGACAGTAAAAAGTTATAGACAGATTTTAAAAAATAAAATCGTTTTTTGGCTCTCCTGAAAAACCGTGGTTCGTCCCTTACATTAATTGATACTTCTGGTGTCGTAATCCTGCAATACAATAAACTTTCATACAGACATCCCAACGACGTTAAAATAAAAAAACATTGAATGAAATTCACAACCTTATAAGTCAGGATAGCGGCGAATAAAAAAGAAGGCGTCGACCTCCTTTGACTGGTCAGACCTGTACAAAAATCGACAAGACAAATTTAAATCACGGCACCGTGCTGGCATTCGGTTAAGACGGTATTAACCACATTGCCATAAGCAATAATTTATGTTTTGTCAATGTCTAACTGTTTAATAGATATTATCATAATAATAAGATCTATTTCTTTCTGCGATTTTACACCTTTCTCATCCTACTTACATCGAAGAATTAACCAAGTTAAAATTACTTCATTTTATACTCTAGCCAAATTCGACGTAGAATGTTTAATAATAAAACATTGCTAGGCAACAAAAATATGATAATAAAAAATTAAAAAAATTTCAAAATGACGGCAGGTGTAGTGAACATTTTTTGTCAATACTCATTATTGAGGCCAGCTCTGCCAACGGGCTGTTCGTCTCATTCGAATTTAAATAGGTAAGTAAGTAATTGAGTTATGTAGAATTAATAGTAATACTGGCCAAATATTACAAAATTTATGACTAAAATGATTATTGCCTAGGTTTTAGATACCTATAAATTCATATTATTGCTAAATTAGGTCATAGATAGATAAACACAAATACAGGTTAGGCATTAAAAAAAATAACATGATTGTCATAGCATTGAAAGGGCACTGACTCAGCCATATGCCAAAGTTTCCTAAGGCGCTGGTTTTCAGTCAGGACTAACGAAATGGATTAAGTTATTTGTAAACAAAAATATAACGAAAATGCGTAAAGTTATACATTGAGATAATAATATACATATTAATGTGTAAATAGTGCATCAGAAATAACCTATTAATAACATAGAGCATCAAAAAGAACCTATTAATAACATAGTAATGGTAGATGAAAAGAAACAAAATGTTATTTTTCATTAATTTACTATGTATTTCGTCCAGAATCAATTTCCGATTCTGAACTTGAATGACTACTACTTGAACTCGAATGTTTGCAATCTCTCCCTTCAAATCAAAAAATCATTAGGGATGGCACAGATTTATAAATAAAAAATATTAGCATTTTTTAAGTTCGTATGATGGTATAACGGTGATTTGAAACTTCTAATGAACAAAGTTCATCACAAACATGATTTGAATGTTAATAAATCAATAACCTAATAGAATTTCGGGAAAAAAAATTTAAATTGTGATAACTGTAAAGCAGTCTAAGGTGACAACCCTAAAAATCATATCTTTTGTTTGTTTCGCACATGAAACTCGTCAAGTAACTGTCGTAACTCAAAAATGGTGGTATTGAGAAGACACGTTTTCAAAATTTAAAAAATGAACATGAATATAAATTTATTACTTCCATTCAACAATTTTTGAACTTTCAAATCGAGTTTTCTCAATTCCGCCATTTTTGGGTCAGAACAGTATATAGTTTCATGTGCGATTTGCTGTACATCGAATTTGACTAGAATATAGCTACGAATTGGATCAGCAGTATGATGTGCGCTCAAATAACATAGTGGTTTTTTTTATATACAAATGTAAGTGCACATTTGACCTCTATCTCACCTGACGGAAAGTGACGATGAGTTCGACAATGGAGCATGCATACTTAAATAATGCCTATTCACTCTCGCCTTGAAAAGGTCCAAGTTATAACGTTCAGAGAACGTCTGCAGGCTGGGAATTCCACTCTATAGCCGTTCGCCATATAATACGCCACATAAAAACAAACTCGAATTTTGTTTCCGAAAAAACAGTTGTTTGAATTTTCATTACACCGAAAACCGAATTATAACGAAACGGTTATTCTTTCAGGATATGTTGGATGTTTATCGCAAAAACACAATTAGGTTAGGTTAAGTTAGGTTTAAAAGAAAAAACATTTTCCTCTCAAAATTGCTTTCGAGGTTATGAAAATTTGAGCAAACGATATTTCTGGAAAATGTCATTTCGGACAAGTGATATGTAACCAAATGTGGAAGCGTAACACTTCGTGCGAATCTTTGGAACGTCCACAACATAGGGGTGGAACCCAAGCCAATGTCTAGTCCCCCGGTGGTGGAAAGGGGAAGGCGGAATTAAATTGTATAATTCCATCGCACACTCTACGTGATATATCCCGTAAAATACCGATAAGCAGGCAACTTTCTGAGCAGTTTTTTTAGGAGTATGTACCGAACTGCTAAAAAAATTTCCTAATAACATTACAACGGTAACGCTTGTTAAAGGAAAAAAGTATTATATCATATAATTTTCATAAAACGGAAATGATTTGAGCGGAAAGTAATGGGCCTTGGTTCAATACCTGTCTCTCGCTTGATAAACATGTCACGTAACACCGAATAAGGTTGTATTTAGGTCCAGCGCAAAAAGCGAAGGTTTAAAATATTTTTTTGGCATTTCTTGTCTGAATCTATTTGTGAAATGTCTGCTGTAAGTTTTGACGTCAATTTACACACTATTTCGCATTGTATATTTCTTTTTCTTTTTTTTTTATGACAGTAAGTGACGGGACGACACACCTGTCCATAACAGTTGCAGTGCCACTCAGGCTTTAAATCTGACGTGCACTGCCACCGCGACCAGCTCCCTGAGATATAAGTTAAAAAGTCCCATGTGCCAGCAATTTCATCTCTAAAAATACGACTTCAACTGTCTTCGAAAGTAATTTTTCACAACGTAAACATTTCTGCAATACCATACTAAAGAATTCTATCAAATATAAATGGCAACATCATCACCGTTAACCAATTTCTATGTCCCTCTGCTGGACACGGGTCTCTCAAGCGAGGGTTAGGCCATAGTCCACTTCTCCTCAATTTTCACATTAAATTACGCACATAAATTCCGAGAAGAATTCCGAATTCGGACTCACGGCCTCTGATTGAGAGGCTGCAGGTCAAAACCATTAGGTACCACAGGTTACAAATGGCAACATATCAATGTATTGTTATTTTTAGAAAACTGAGGAACTCCAAAATAAAATACGTAAAACGAAAATTGTTACTTTGAACCCAACCGATACAACTGTCGAATTTAAGGATTAAAGTGAAACTGCCACACAAGTGATGTAACTGATAAACGTTGGGAGTCATAAAAATAAGCAAAAGAAGTTACCATGATATTAACAAAATTACTTGTAACAAGATTATAAATAAAAATCTTTTATAATGCCTCCTGACAATTACTCAATTAGGAACAATAACATTAATACAGCCATTGACTTACAAATAAATGGACGACGGGTCTAATACAAAAAACCACGAAAAAAATGTCCCAAGTCAACCTATTTGAACGTAGTGACATGTAAAGGAATATGAAAAAGCTAAAACGTTGAATTTAAATTGTAATGTCATCACAGTACTGTCTAATTTTGCTTGCTTCGCTGTCAGTCGAACAAACGAAGACTAAAGCGTGAATGACGCTCTGTATACGATTTTAACGCCCTATAAGTTCGGACACTTTTTAGCGCGGACCCGATGTCCATATAATTGTAAGTCAATGAATACAGCAAAGAAATTTACAATAACAATAATTATAGTGTAATATAGTGTATAGTGTAGTAATAATTATAATAATTACTGTGTTTTGAAGACGGAGTAAAATGGCAATTGCAGGGTTGCATTTTAACAACGACAAGCGGATATGATTATGTATATTAAATTTATTTATTTATTTATGTATATAAAATTGGTAACAGTGCGCGACGCGTTACAAGAAGCATCTATAGCTCGATAGCTCCGCAATTTGTATAGTTTTAAAATAGTTAATATCCATTTTTACATAATTATTTTACACCATTTGAAACTAGAAAGTGTTCCCAATAAAAGTCCACAAACAGTTTATCGTGATTATATTGCATTACTGAATAACAATTAAAATCAGTTTCGAACATTTATTAAAAACGGCGGTGGGTCGCGGAAACCAGTTTGTAAGAACGGAGGTGAATGACCGACGGCCAATGACCTCATAGTGATGTCACAAGCTACTTAGATACAAGCGTAGCTCAATTTCGACAAGTTATCCAAGGCGGCGTTGGAGCGGCGGGAGGTGCACCGTACTTGTACGCAGGAAGCCGTGGTTCGAATCCCATACTCCAAAATTATTTTCATTTTTTTTTTCCTTATTTTTTTCTGGGATCTTCAATTATTTCATCAAACAAACATGTCGTCTATTTGCGCAGGCTGTAAGGGCAAAATAAAGGACCGGTACTATTTGAAATGTAGCAAATGCATAGAAACTTTTGACGTACTTTGCATAAATATGACAAGAGAATATTTTGAGGGTCTCGGCGAAGAAAAGAAGAACCTGTGGGTGTGCCCTTCATGTGTATGTTCGCTTCCCAAGGGCGACAATTCGTCCACCCCCGTGCGCGCGTGTACTACCGGTACACAGAATAATACCTATTCAAAGGACGGCATTTGTAATGTTAACATGTCTCGCGGCGGTACGAAGCACGCTAACAAAGCGAAGACCGCTGCTCTCTCTTCACCTACCCCACAATTGGATATCACGGGTCAATTGTTGGAATTAAGAAAATATTTCGACTCAAAATTAGAGTCTATTAAAAAGGATATTCTGAATGAGTTTTCAGATAAATTGAATGTTTTTGAGGAATCGGTGCAACGAATAAATCGACAGCATGATCTATTTGACAAGAGGATGGAATCGTTGGTTCTGACACTTAATAACATAAAAACGGAACATAACTCAAATAGTGAAGTCATTACTAATTTATCACAGGAATTTTCAGCCTTACAAACAAAAATGACCACCATTGAAAACGATAATAAACTCCTGAGATCAAAATTATCGGATCTCGATGCCGTACAGCTGAATCTGAACGATGTCGAACAGCGGGCACGAATTAATAATCTTGAAATTTTCGGGATTGCTGAAAAGAAAACTGAGGCGTTAGCACCAATGATGTGTAAGATTGCGTCTGTGGTCGGGGTTAAGTTGGCTGAAGAGGATATTGATTATGCTACACGACTTCCTTCCCGTGTAAATACCAAGGGATTGCCAAGGACCGTAATTGTTAAATTCAAGTCGATCTACCTACGAGATAGCCTCCTGAGCGCGGTGCGGAAGAGGCGCGGCTTAGTATCCACAGATATAGGGCTACCGGGAGATGGAAAGCCTATTTATATAAATGAACACCTAACTTCTACCAACAAAGCTTTACTAAAGGCTACCAAGATCAAATGTAAGGAGTTGGGGTTTCAGAACGTCTGGACTCGAAATGCAAAAATTTATGTACGTCAACACTACAAGGCGCCCGCTATTCGTATATTCAAATTAGAACAATTGGACAGTTTAAAAAAGTGATGTATTGTTTTGAGATTTCCGCAGGTATTTTTGTATTTCGAAACATGCTTCTTAAATTCTATTTGTATTTGCTACAATCATACACACATTTCACACACTCACAAACCTCACACATCAGTTACACCCACACACATACTGCTCTGTCAACACTATTACAATTAAAAGCTGCCTCATATCGTGACTGCTGCGCGCGTAATTTTTATTACATATTGCGTGTATTACTAATTTATAATGACTTTTAAACTATATCTCCAAAACGCGCGCAGCATTCGCGGTAAACTGGCAGACTTCACCCAGGGGCTTCTCCTTCATAATTATGATGTAGTGGCATTGTGTGAAACTTGGCTGCTGGACTCTTTCATGGATTCAGAGGTAAGCGATTGCCGATATGACGTGCATAGACGGGATCGGCCGGTGCGCGGCGGTTTAGCGCGGCGCGGTGCGGGTGGCGGGGTGCGTTCGGTGGGCGGAGGCGTCATGCTGTTAACTCGTCGAACACTCGGTGCGCGTGCTCTCGCTGCGCCTATTGATGCCCCGTACGATATGGTTCATATTATAATACGTGCTCACGTAATGCGAGCGGCGCGCGACCTACATATCATCTGCGTTTACCTCCCCGGTTCCGGTGCTTCTCACGACGCACAAGTGGCTAACTTGACTGATTTCTTGAGAGAATTTATGGATAAAAACAGTAATGCTGATTATCTTTTGATGGGGGATTTTAATTTTCCATATGTAGAATGGCATGTTGGCTCCAGTAATCTGCCACCTCTTTTTCCACTCAATGTAACTAATGAGTACCAGCGTGATTTGTTGCAAACCCTCTCCAGTTTTAATTTAGAACAGTATAATACCGTAATAAACGGCAACAGTCGTTATCTCGACCTTGTTTTTGGTACTCTGGAGGTAGCGACGTCCCGCTGTACTCACCCCTTAACTCGTGAGGACATGCCTCATCATCCAGCTATCGACTTGGAAATGCCAAATATAATTTTATATAAAACGTTAAGGGACCCAAAAATAAGAGTTTATAAATTTATGAGGGCTAATTATGACGTTATACGGAGTCGGTTGGCTACCGTAGATTGGGCCAACAAACTAAATAGCGATGGAATAGATGATACTGTCTTATCCTTTTTAACAGAGCTGCGGAGAGTTATTAAGGAGGAGGTACCTAGCTTCTTAAGCGACGGTTGTGGTTATCCGATATGGTTTTCTAAGCCTCTAATTAATATTATTAAAGAAAAATCCAAGTACCATAAGGCATGGAAGAAATACGGAAACAAACTGGACTATGATGCTTTCTCCTTGCTCAGGCAACGCCAGAAGACAGTTCAACAGGAGTGTTGGATACGTTATATCGATGGCTGTGAAACGGCAATTACTACCAACCCAAAGCACTTTTGGTCATATACTAGGTCATTGCGTAGGGACAAGGGCATTCCCGTTCATGTGACCCATGGTGATCGCGTGACATGTGGAGGCTCTGATATATGTAATGCCTTTTTAGAATATTTTTTTTCCGTTTATAGAGGCTCTAACACTACTCATGGTCCTTCCCTCGCTATGGCTCCATCTAACTTAATTAATACAATCAACTCTATTCAAATTACACAAGATTTAGTTTTCAAATATTTACGTAAACTGGATCGTAACAAGGGTGCTGGGAGTGATGGTATTCCTTCATTTTTTGCGAAACAGTGTGCGAAGGAGCTTGCAACTCCTCTGACATCAATTTTTCGGCGGTCAATGAGCGAGGGAGTTTACCCCACCATATGGAAGGAGGCTTACATCACTCCGATTCATAAAAGCGGCTCAAGACAGAACGTCGAGAATTATAGACCCGTGTCGATATTGTCAGTTTTTGGTAAGGTTTTCGAGTCAATCGTTCATGACCAATTATATCCGGTGGCCGCAGTCTATATTCCAATTTCTCAACACGGTTTCATGCGCAGAAGATCGACTGTATCAAATCTTGCTGTTTTCACAAATTTTATTACTCAGCACATGGACAGAGGTGGCCAGGTCGACACTGTGTACACCGACTATTCAAAATGTTTTGATCGCATCGATCATGACATTTTAATATCTAAACTAAATAATATCGGTGTGCACGGGGATTTGCTGAGGTGGCTTGAGTCTTATATACGGAATCGATCGCAGGCTGTTAGGATTGGCGCTTTCAAATCGAATATGGAATCCGTCCCATCGGGCGTACCGCAGGGGTCTCATTTAGGTCCTTTACTTTTCAACATATACTTGTACGACATTGAGACATGTTTTAAGTATTCAAATGTTTTAATGTATGCCGACGACAATAAAATCTTTATGCCAATTGGTTGTGCAGCTGATTGCGAAAGGCTTCAGGCGGACCTCGACAGATTAACGGACTATTGTAGACTGAATCGTCTTGATCTGAATGTCAAAAAATGCCAAGTTATCACGTTCACCCGGAAGCGTATTTTTCTGTCTCACAAATACCATCTCAATGATACCTGTATTCCTAGAGTCAAACTCGTCCGCGATCTGGGTGTAATACTAGATTATAAGCTTTTGTATACATCGCATTTCGACTTCATTGCTCAGAAATCTTACAGAATGCTAGGATTTCTTCATAGAAGTGCTAAATCTTTTCGAAGAATTGAATCTTTAAAAAAGCTGTATTTTGCTTATGTCAGGAGCGTGATGGAGTACGCAGCCCCTATATGGTCTCCGTCTTATGTGACTCATATAGCCCAGTTAGAGTCCGTGCAGCGTTGTTTCACACGTAGATTGCACTACCGCCTCAAAAGGGAAGATGGTTACTTCGACAGACTTAACTTCTATCAGCTAGATTCTCTCGAAGTTAGACGTCTGTTGTCTGACATGAAGTTTCTATATGACGTGGTTAACTCCGTATTGGATTGTCCTGAATTAACGGCTTGCATTGGTCTGTGTGCCTGTCCAAAACGCACGAGGCATATGCACTCCTTGTGTACGACCTTAGCCCGTTCGAATTACGCAAAACACTCTGTTTTGCAAAGAATAGTGCGCACTTATGAGGATAGATTTAGAGACGTGGACATCTTCCATTTAAACCGCACTCAATTTCTAAACATATTGAAGGATCACCCCCAGTTTAGAAGGCAATAATTATCAAACAAACAGAGCACAGACACACACACACACACACACACACACACACAAACACACACAACACTAAAACATACTTACACTTACATCTTTATAATTTATATAATAATAATGTTATATTTGTATGTAATAATTTAATAATATGTAGATTACCATTAATTTAAGAACTTAATGTAAATTTTCAACATGTTTGTTTTGCGATTAGGCTATAGATTAACGCTAGATAAAGTAACGCTATAATTAAAATGTAATATGACAAACTTTGTTATTGGCTATATACGTATATTATTATGATTGTAAACGAAAATTAAAAAGCTGTAAAGTTTGCAAATAAACAAATAAATAAAAATAAATAAATTAAATTCAAATGAAAAACTTTAAAATAGGTCTTCAATTTGTATTTTTATGCACATTTTGCTCAATTTAGCGTATATATGAATTTTCAACAATTAACAATTCGAATAAACCTGCACTGCTTGCAAGCGGGCAACACTTCTGTGCAATGAACTGTCATTTGACTGCATCTTCAAAAAAGACAGAATCTATTAAACTCGTACATTAATCTGTTTACTCAGTGGACTAAACACTATGAATGATATAATCAAAGAGATTACGTTCTTCATAAACGTTCCTAGCATAAGTAACATTGACCGAAATAATCAACCATTGAAGCTAAAACAACTAAACATATAGCAAGTGAACTGAATCTAAACAAACAGTTTTTCACAAAATTTATCAACATTTTGCTAATAAGCATAAAAGTATAAAAATTTTGGTTAAAACCGGTACTTACATAATAAACTCAACACAATACTCAACACAATAATTGTGATATTCCGGTGCATCTTTAATTCTAATAAATTTCCTTAGAATTATAACTACCGAGTCAACATTTTCATGTTGACTTTATTGAGGTGTTTAAAAGAAACTATTGCATTTATTATAGCAATTTATCTAAATTACAAATAAACGAGACACGTGCACATGCAGAACCTACACGGCTGTCCGTGTAGGTTCTGCATATTACTTTTAAAATTAGCATAGATTAAAAAAAAAAATTCGAAAGGGTTACTTAATACTTCTCTGTTCCCAATATTTTAAAATTGTTTTTTCAAAAAGGAATATCTTCTATTTTATTTAGGTTTACCTGCCCACGACGTGCTTGTCTAATTGGAATTTAAATAGGTAAGTAAGTAGTAATTGGGTTATGTAGAAGTTATACTTATGTGGCCAATTATTATACACAAAGTACCTATTGATATTTATGACAAATAATTGTGTTTTTGATACCTAATTAATACATAGTTTTAAATAGATGAAAACAAACAAAATTTAATTATTTTATTTTATAATAATTTACATAAATAACTTACCAGAGCAACAAATATGGCCACAGCAAACACCTTCATGTTTTTCTCTTGAACAGCTTCCTCAAGACGCGCAGCTTTTTCTTGTTGATGCGCCGAAATCGCCACAGACGAAACAACCGCGCAGCGCCTGCGCACATCAGGTTACTAATACTACTAAAGTCGCGACGGTGAAGATGGCAGCCATGGGGTGCTGTGATGACACTGGTGTGGCCATTCTTTTAAAAACGCTTTTATAGAATTCTGTCGGTAACAGTCCGTAATAGTTATATATGTTACATTTTCTTAAACGCAGTTTTAAATATTTTGTTAATACAAAAGTTTTCTTGTAGTTTTTGTACATCCAAAAGAAAGCGGAGTCACGCTCGCGGTTACCACAGAGATAATGTATTATATTTGCTGTAAATTATGTGGAATATAAACAAAAATAATAGTTGTTATCATACAACGCCATTTACATTTTAATTATAATTTGTCTTTATTTCTCACCACAATACAACGTCATTTCTCAACATAATACAAGTGCTATATAAACTACTTTATAGACATTGTGATGCCTAAACTAGGCTCAACGTTTATATTTCAGGACACCGGAGATCTGGTGTGGACTTCTTGGGAATAACATTTCCCATAATATTTATTAAATTCCAAGAAGTCTCCATGCAGTAATAGTGAGATAAACAATTAATCAACTTTAAATTGTTGGGGCTACATTGCATGCGTCGGGAATTTTCGCGGAAATACCAACAGACGGTTTTCAAACGGTCATGCGTTAGAGAATGGTGTCGCAGCTGAGGTGCATATGTCGCAGCTCCAACAGTCTCCTGGCCACAGTCGCGGAGAGAGTCGACGTCCCATTTCTGCAGGCATGGGAATGATTAAAATGTAAATTTGTGTGTTTTTCTGTATTAACTAACTTAGGCATAAAGTTACTAACACGATATGGAGACATTCTGAAATAAACAATTCTTCTTCTTCCTGTCCTTATCCCACAATTATTATCATCTATTAAATTAATATAGAGAAAAAAGCAAGTGTTGTTAATAGTAATAGTAAAATTTTTTCTTTTTTCTGTATTTGTGCGTGTGTGTGAATGTCTGTGGGTGTACTCGTCTTTTTCTTATTATTATAATATAACAGTGGCTTGTTCTGTGTCTTTCAAAATTCCACCAATGTCACGAAGGATATACAATTCAATTTATTTCATTACACTGTCTTCATGACTTGACGAATAACTGTTTGTAAATTTGACACATTGATTTGTTGCCGCAAAAGTAGTATTTTTACAGTTTTATTATTTGCTAAATTGCTGGTCACTGTAATCTGCGTCCTCAGAACGACTGCGGCATCATCGCCGTCGACGAGGCGATGAATAACGCGTGAGTGGAACAACAATTAGGCGCACCGCCGTCATTACACATTCCCGGCCAGTAGCATTACTGCACAACCTCCGAACTGTTAGATAATGGTCATAATCAATGAAAGACCCTGAGAAGACCTTTGAGATCTCCAAAGAAACTAAAAAAACAAAATCGCCATTAATGCACCAAATCACGTAAACATGCTTTGAGTTACTCTGAAAAAGTGTGTTACGAAACTATATAGTCCCGCTGGTCCTATATTACTTGACGGGGCCTGTAACATTATATCCAACATTGGAGAAAATAAGGCTACATCGCCGGTAGACTTGTGTAGAGAAAGGAAACGTCTCTTTTGAAATAAAGTCGCAAAGTAGTAATTTCCCATTTTCTCAATGATTTATTTAATAACAGTTAGTATCTTTATTAATCATTTCCAACATAAAAGTAATAAAACAATACTTCATGTGTAACAAATGGCCTCTATGCCTTTGATTAGAGCATCCGTGGAACCTTAAGTGCAAGCGACATCTGTACAACGCCCTCGACATTTTTATGTTGATGCAACTTCGAGCAAGCTCCACGAGATGTCGCTACCAGTACGATGTTAAATCGCGCTTCAGAATCGCAACACGGCAATCGCTAATTTGTTATATTGTATTACGTAACTATTGACATTTATGATTGGTAAACAACCACTCGATAATATACTCGCAGTTTCTGGTAGTTTCGTGCAATTCGAAATCCGAAGTTAACATTCTAGAGGTCACGTGCGGCGAAACAGCTGTCACTTGTTGGTCTACACAGACTACATGAGGAGACTTGTTGCCATAGCAACGGTTTGTTTGTTTTATTTTACTGCAGTCGTAGCGTGGATTTAGTTTTCGTGTAAAATGCCAAATAAATTAAACGACATGAACAACAAAAGTTCAAGTCAACCTTCTAATAGGAATACCGCATCTATTTCGGGCAAGAGCAAAACGAGCACGGGGCGAAGAACTGTCGTACCTAGGACTATGTCAGCTAAGAAGGTTCCTTCAAAATCCTCAAAAGACAGCAAAAGTCTTTCCAGCATGGAATCTGGCATTAAAAAGTCTAGGGTTGTGAAACCAAAGAAAACTACGAAATCGGAAGTGTGCTGTTCTCAAAATGTAATTATAAAACGAAACTGTTCAGACCACTGCAAGAAATGCGGCGACGTTCTGTCGTCTACAACTCCGAGCACCACCAACAAAATGATTGACTTTATCAAAGAAGAAAGACAAAAGTACTCTGAAACGCATTCTCACAGCTCGGTTGAAAATAGTAGCCAAAAATCATCGAAAGGAATAGAAAAACCTTCGCAGAGCGAAATTTTCCAGGGTTCGATAATTAATAATAAAATAAATCCTATAAAGATTCCACTGACACAACCATGCGTAGGTTCGATTCCCGAAAAATTAATACTAACTAGTAAAGACCCCGCTCGATCAATACAACAATATTATAAGAACGAAAATTTTCAACAAATATCGGATTCTGTTTATGAAATAAATAATGAAATGAAAAAAATTTCGTTATTGGACACGATCGAAGAAATGCCTGAAGTCCCTACAGCGATTGAAGACGATTCTTCTTCATTAGAATCAACTTTATTTAGAATTATTAACCAAGCTGACACGGAACTTCACACCGACGAATATACAACACTTCAAAAGTTAAAGGCCTTCAGAGACAATAATTATTTCGAATGCCACAACACTCAAACAAGAATTAAAAGCAAAGGAAGCGTTACAAGTTTAGAGAACCATGAATGCACTTACAGGTTTTACTTAAACGAAAGATTGTTTCCCGAACCTTTGAATATGGATCATAATCAAAATATCAGATGCGTTGAATGCCACTTACCTATGGAGTTAAAAGA
Organism: Hyposmocoma kahamanoa; assembly: GCF_003589595.1. NCBI lineage: Eukaryota > Metazoa > Arthropoda > Insecta > Lepidoptera > Cosmopterigidae > Hyposmocoma > Hyposmocoma kahamanoa. The sequence continues at coordinate 7,871,324 of NW_020653575.1, read as the reverse complement.
AAATTCGTTGACATCTAAAAGAACTATTAACGGAGCGATTCAAGCAAAAGTTAAAATTGGACCCGCCGAGGAATCTCAAGATACACTACTAATGCTACCCGTGAAAGATTCATTGATAATTAGGGAAAAAAGAAAAGAAAGGCGGAGAGAGGCCGAGAATCCCGATATAGTGTACTTCGGCATTATAAAGCTAGACGCTTACGGTAATTCCGTGTTCAACAAAACGTTACCAGAAAACTCTTTGGCTCTTCGATATCAGAAAGGATACAAAAAGTTCGAAGGCAGTTCTGATGACCATAGCTTCCAGAGAATGGAAGAAGGTGATATTGTTTATGTTTAAGTAGAAATTTTGTTCTAATTAAACAATTTTTGACTTACATAAAATTTAATTCTACTTCCAATACAAAAAGAAAGTTACAAAAGTATAGTTTCAGACTTATCCAATTAAATAGTTACAATTACCAGCTACCCTCAAACAACACTATCCCAAGATCACGCTCACCGACGCAGTCACGTGTCATCGCAAATATTTCTCAAAGCATATCATTAAATTTAAATATGTGTTGTGTATTGCCGACAACGGCGGGTCGGCTGCTGCAATCGCTTGGACCAAGTACATAAATAGGCGATATTGCGCCGGCGCCGGCAGTGCTAGCCCGCGAGCGTACTCTCACTTTCGTCACGTCTCTCGTACTGTAACGTTGCAACCATGTGGAGGAAGGTTTTGTTGGTGATGTGTGCCTGTGTCGTGTTTGGGGAGGATATGCTGCGTAAGTTTACTCAACTTTTAAGTTTATTTTACTTAAACTACTTGCTCACTCGTTCCTCTAAACTTATACTTATTCTTTCATTATGCTTTTCTCGGCTTTTGTGGAAAACGATAATATTTATTTTCACCTCACTAGCTCGGAAAGGCTTTTTTCTCAGTAGAAATCTGCGCGCAAAAGCGTTTCCACCTTTCGCGTTCCAAAAGCGTTTTGAAATTCAAACTTGAAGATGGACTCTGGTGCAACTTTTTCTTGCGATGAAAAGAAAACATAATAACACGTTCAACTAAGCGATTTTTCGTACTTTGTTTATGACATATAAATCCGTTGGTATGTTTTATTTTTATTATTGTTGACATTAAATTGACAATGATAACTAATTGTATTCTTTTAATTATTTAAATTTGTCGAAGAACTAAGATACAAATTAAAAGCACAAGCAAGAATAAAAATTGATGAGGTGTAATTCAGAAAACATCCGGAGATAAACTTTTTCTTATAATTAAAAAAAGAACTGATGTTTTATAGTTAAACTGTTTTTCTTTCATCTACCATTTCCCTCGCTATAGTGAGGTGAGAAGTTGTGTGTTTCCCTCGGCAGCAAAGTTGTTTTACGTCTCGTGCCTCGAAACCCTCGCTCCTCGAAAAGCCACGCTCAGGAATCTATTTTTCCTTCGCTTGCTCTGGTTTCAATACAAGCACTCGCGTCACCGATAACTTTGCAGCTTTGCATAACAAATAACTATTTCTATCTCATATAATTTTTTACTTGAGCATTGAGTATCTTTCCATTAAATATTCAGTACTGCTTCATGGCATTTCATACAAGACTATAATTACCAATTATTACTGCCCGGATCTCGAACATTAAATACCTTAAAGGTATTATTGATCTACTGGCTAGAACTAAATTTAGTAAATACATACCTTTAAAGTTTGAATTTACTACCTAAAGGTATTCGCAGTTGTATAATTAGAATACAGTATTTATTAACTCTGACCTGTGCCCTGCACTGGAATGCGTGGACGATAATAACGGTTAATTAGAAATATAATTTTACTGGTTTTTTGATCTTAAAAATAGTAGGGTGCAAAAGTCATTGTAGGAAATTGTAAATTTAATTCTAAATCATTAATTTAATCCAAACAACTTACAACTATTCATTATTATAAAAATACGGTATTTTCATTTCAGAAAATATAATTATTACAAAAACAAATAAGTAAAGAGCTGAAAAGAGAAAAAGAAGCTCTAAAATCCTGTTCGAGCAATGTGTCGTGTTGTTGAATGTTCGATGGACACGTTAGTGACAATAAATCAAATATACTTTACTATACACATACGTATGTAGATGTCATCGAGTATATAACCAGAAATAGAGACGAAATGTCAATTAATTTCTTAGAAAATTATTCTGCCTAATTTATTACGGTGACAACTGCGCTCCGATTGGCCAGCCCGAATTCGAAACAATTGACGAGTGTCGTCAATTGTTTCACTTCAAATCGACCAATTAACTTGAGCTTTGCTATAATGGACGAAAATTGCTAAATTACTTATTTAATATTTAATTACCGATGAAAAGTGATTCCGTTTGTTTTGTAATTAGATGTGTTGCCGTTTTTCTCACACCACCGAATAGAACAGCACGGCATTGTTAGAGATATTATCTTTATTACAATAAATACAGAATACTTTTTGGAATATACGGAGACGTACACACAGGTCAGTTGTTAGCGCTGTACTATTTCAGCTTTCTAATTTTTTTATTTCAGCGCAAACGAGAGTTGATATTTAAAAGTGATATAAGGCCCATTTGCCTGATGATTTGCTAGGGATAGATGGCCCTTATTTCGTCTCTATTTCTGATTATATATTCGATAGTAGATGTTCAGACCAATATTCAAATGTCAAAACGCAGGGATAAACAAAAATCGTTTGGTTATTAATAACCCAACGACTTTTGTCATGTTTAAGTATGAATTCTTGAACATGACACTGCCTACAAAACCTCTCTGCGTTATATTTTTCATGATTAATTATTTTACTATGTTCGATTTATTTTTTATTGACTTACGTATCACACTTTTTTTATAATATCAAGTGACGGGACGAACAAGTCGTACGCCTGATGGTAAGCGACACGCCTGTCCATACCAGTTGCAGTGCCACTCAGAGCTTTAAATCGCAAAGATCTGAGGGGCACTGCTACTGCGCCCGAAACCCTGAGACATAAGTTGACAAGTCCCATATGCCTGTAATTTCACCAGCACCCTTAACCTTCAAAACCGGAACGCAGTAATGCTGACATTACTGTCTGGCGGCAGAAATAGGTAACGTGGCACTGTGACCCTGGACGAACTCTTTCACAAGGAGCTCCACGCTACTGCTAAAGCTAAAACAATTGAAAGTGAATTTAACATATCTAAAACAGGACAGCACAGGTTTGTTTCGCTTTAGTTTTTTGCAATCAAGTTTTTTTTTATCGTAATAACTCGCTTGTTATTAAATATCAACAAGCATCTAAAAATAAATAAAAAAACTTCAAAAACTTCCATAGTTATCTCCTAAGACGTAAGACACAGGCTCAAGTTAAAATGGTTGTTAGTCTATTTACAGATTACGGATCTTGTTTTTGCAATGAAGCAAAAACTTGAGCTCGTCATTGATTATATTATACGTAATTTATTCTGGAATCATCTTAACAAGAACTTATATTCGATAGCCATATCATAGCGTTTTTAAAACATGAAAGAATAATGTGCAATAAAATGTCATTCAACGATCACCATATAAAATAACATTTGGTATATAAAACCTACCTCAAATGTTTGCGGATCTATTTGCCAAGTTTTATTCAAATCTGTTATCTGAAAGTGGGTGAAATCCAATAGTCTGGATTCATTGGAATATTTTCTTGAAATTGGAATGGTACTACTGAGGTACCCATTTTCCAACAAAAAAGAATGATAAAAATCGGTTCACAAATAATCCGGAGTAATCGCATAAGATACACAAAAAACCTTGAAGTCGGTTAAATATGCTGTCTATGACACTTTGGAGGTCAAGGCGAGTCTAAAAATATCTCATACACTGAAACCATTAAGCTATTCTGGTTAAATGGTAAGCCATAAAAATATATACTTATATCTGCCGTCCAATAACAAAAACGCGACTAAGTGACAAATGGTCAGATATCCGTTTTAAATAGCAAAAGATTGAGCACAAAATTCTCTTTTAAAAACAATATTAGTTAACGTGTTCGACGTATCGGAACTTAACCTATCGATGCATAACTGAAATATCATTAAACATTTTCAATATTAAAAACTGAGTTGTTGTTTTTTAAGACATATAAAAAAATATATTGTCACTTAGCCCCGTTTTAGTCATTCTAGAAACAACACTACATCCCTCTATAGCTTTCATAAATAAGTATCGGACTTATACGCTATAATTTTCAACGATAAAACCGTCAAGGAAGGTATTCATGCCAATCATCCCAAACCGGGTCCAGAAATTTTCCTTCCGGATTACGATAAGCCATATTTCAATGTCAACTGAAATTACTCTCATCATTCTTTATTGTTTTTTTTTATAATATCAAGTGATTGGCCGAACAGGCCTGCGCCTGATGGTGAGCCATATGCCTGTCCAGAACAGTTGCAGTGTCACTCAAAGCTTTAAGTCGCATAGATCTGAGGGGCACTGCCCTAAGCCATAAGTTGACAAGTTTCGTGTGCCTATAATTTCACCAGCACCCTTACTTCAAAACTAGAACACAGTAATGCCGACATTACTGCTCGGCGGCAGAAATAGGTAAGGTTCTTTCACAAGGAGCTCTACTGCTACTAAATAAATAACTGTTTAATTATAATTCGATTTAATGTTTATATCTCATTTCTTTCTGTTCTTCATTGATTTTTTGCAGCGAAAACCATTTTGTTAACCGAGTTCGTAAAAAAGAAGAGGTTTCCAATTCGACTGCATTTTTTGAAATGTTCGCTATCTCCCACATTTGTGAACCTATTTCGATGATTCTTTTTTTGGTTGGAAGTGTGATTCGTCAGTAGTGGTTTCAAATTTGAAAAAAATATTCCACCTCTGAGAGTGGTAAATTCGGGAATAAATTTGGTTTATTGGATTTCACCAACTTTCCGTTAACCGACTTCAAACAAACTTGCCAAATAGATATGTTGAATCAAACTTTTGAGGTTCGTTTTTTTTTAATTTCTTCTTTATACAATTATTTGAGAAAGTAGGGAGGGTATTGAAGTACGTTACATAGTAAGTTACAGTGGCGAGGCGTCCATAGAACTCGATTCCCACCGGTTTGCCTAAAATTTTCCACGAATCATCATATATAATAAATATTTTAAAGTAATTAACAACATTTGTGCTTAATTTTACGTGTAGAATAATTAACCAGTGAAATAAAATTTTATTTCACTGGTTAATTAACTAGTATCTTGTGTGCTAATAAGTTTGTTAAGGCAAATGTTTTTTGTTTTGCTCCGGGTTTACTAAAGAGAATTTTCCCGTAACCTGGGTTTCACGAGAACCGTGCATTTTCTTATAAGTTAATACCAATTTATTTGAAAAACCTCGTCATATACAGTTTTACTGTTTAAATACTATCACACCATTAAGAAAACATCATGAATTTTGGTCACGAACTTTCAAATCATTACTATCGATTGTATTTGTCGAAACAATTACTTACAGACTGTCTAAAACTATTATAACGAATGTCCTCTACAGTTGCAAAGGCGTGAATGCAAATGTGACGATTGTCGACCAAACATAGTGTTTGAATGCAGTGGGTATGCTGTATGCTATATGACCTTCAAAGGTTATTGATTTGGCCCCGCGCTGATCACGTGATTGTTTGCCTGACCGTTGGCCGCTGCCCTTCCTGGATTGGCAACAAAGAAAATTACAACATTCTGGTGAGGGTAGTGTAATACATATTTGGAAGACAAGGTCATAGATTAATTGTCCTTTATTCTCAATAACATAATGCTAAAAAAACCTACTTTCTTTCAAGCTAAATTATAGTATCCGGTGTTGGGGCTACTTGTAAAGAAACAATACTTGTGTTAGGAGTTTTTTATTATTATTATATTTATGTCCGTAAATAAATTAAAAGCAGAATATGAACTTAATATGCAAATGAAAATAAAACTAAGGTCATGCATGTGGTGTGTGTTTGTGTCAAAGGGCGCAATTCATAAATTTAATAGTACATTAAATTTACTTTCGATAAAAACCGACCTCGAAAGTCATTCATCCCTTAGTTTGCCACCCTTAAATGTAGAATATTTTCTTTAAATTTAAATGGAATCACTACTGAGGACCCTCTTTCCAACACAAGAATCATCAAAATCGGTTCACAAATGCCGGATATATGCAAAATAAAAACATACAGACGAATTAACCGATTTTAAATTTTCCGAAGTCGGTTAATATCGTTGCAAATTCAAAGCCTTGACAGAGATTTTAATGACCCCGGTAGCTCTATGGCCGCTGGATGAGGCCCCGGGTTCGATTCTCTGTAGGACCAATTTGGAAAATGACCTTTTTGTAAATTCGTTGTGGTCTGGGGGTTATTATTATGGATATATTTCCATACTAAATTCCATCGTTCGAGTACAGAAAATTCCCTACATAGCGACGAAAACATTTCTCATAAATCCTATAAGATTATAGGCATGAGAGCCAAGTGGCGAGAGGGTACTTTGGGACCATATCATTAACAATTATAGGTCTTCAGTGCAAATACGTTTCAGTACGAGTCCCAAATTCTCTAATGCAGTAAGAGATAACGCATTGTCTCAGCACCGCGTTAAATCAGACTTAATGACATTATTGATTGCCTAACGATAACTACGCCATTAACCACCCTGGCTCATAGTAAGTTGTTCGTGATATCACGACGTCGACGTCAATGTCTTTTGTATTGGCTTAAGTCATGGAAATAGGGTCCCTAGCTATTGTTTTGTGCAGTAATAAATAAACCTGTAATTGTAATTGGTAGCGAAATTCTTTATGTTTATTAATTTGTATAATGTGACCGCAGCAGTGGTAGAACGTTTTCTTCTACCGTTGCTTCGAACGATTGCTAAAGTTATAGAGACTGCAGGAAAGTTATATCAAAATGGCTACAGTCGAAATCGTATGAGGAAACCGAAGATGTATTAGAACACTTGCTAAACTTATCAAGTCCGGCAACTCTGACCTAAAGGAGGTAGCCCGTGCTCAACATACCGACGTTAACGGGTTAAATATAATGTTTATTGACACTGCTGCTCATTTTTATAGATTCTTAAATTGATTTCACAAATTAAATGATTTAGATTTAATAGAGGCGAAGCTGCAGACCCATGAAAACCGCCATATTGTTGCCTGCTTGTCAGTATACTAGAGGACATAACACGGAGATTGTGCGACCCCTTTCCATCATCGAGGGACCAGACGTAGTCTACAGTTCCACCCCTCATCGTCAACCCATTTATACGTCCCACTGTTGGGCACGGATCTCCTGTCAAGCGAGGGTTTAGGCCAAAGTCCTCCACTCTGGCTCAATCACCGAAAAGCCCATAGTAAATTTCAAATTAAATTTCGTACATAAATTCCGATAAACACGGAGTTGCGACCCCAGATTCGAACCCAGGGTCTCTACAGAGAGGCGGTAGGTCTAACCATTATGCTACCACGGCTTTTTCTTGTGGATTTTCCAAGGTTTTGCACGAAGCAAACTTCCACATTTATATGGCGAACGGCTATAATTGTAATTCCATGCCTGCAGACTTATTCCCTGAACGCTATAACTTGGGCTTTTTCAGGCAAGAGCGAATGGCATTATTTACGTGCGCACTCTCCATAGTCGACCTCATCGCCACTTTTCATCTGGTGACATGGAACGCACTTATTTTTTTACAAAACAAAAATCCGGTGCTTCCCGTTGGCCAGATTGATAATCGTCGATCAAGACACCACACTATTGGTTACATTGAATATTTTTTATTAATAACAATAAAACAGTCGCTTAAACAAGTTAATACATGATTGAGAATTTTCTAGATCAATCTGAATTTAAATAAAGTACCAAATTCGCAATTGAACCAGTTGACAATTAGCCGTGATTGCAAGGATTGGAATCCGGCAAGTTGCGTGGCAACAGAACCGGAAAGCTCGCTAGCCTAGCTAGTGTGTATTTTAAGTCAACAATATTCTGCCCTCGGAACTAAAAAAAGCACAACTGCTGTGTAAAGTACGCATTGTTGTGCCTTTTTTTGTTACGAGGGCAGTATTGTAACACTTTTGTTTACATACGAATTGACCTTGCCCCTCTTCAAGCCGCGATTGCAGTTGAGATGTCTGGTGAAATGATGGTTATTGCATTCTTGTGGTATTTATAAACGCACCAATAAACCATAAGATTTAGAACAACTTTTTATTTCTCAATTCGTTTGTATTTTTTTTTCTATGTACGTTATGAGATAAGTCTGAATTGTGAACCAATTTTGATGATTCTTGTTTTGTTGGAAAGAGGGTGCCCTCAGTGTTGGTCCCATTTAAATTTGAAGAAAATATTCGACCTCTAAAGGTGGCAAACTAGGGAATGAATCCGGTTTCGCGCACTTTCCGGTTTTATTTAATTTCTATAAAACGTTGCAAATGGATGTAATTCCACGTACTTTTGAGGTCGTTTTTTCATAAAAGTTATTTCGATTTCTGTTGCTGGGTCGTCAGAAATATCTTCAAGAAGTATGGTAACTCCATGCAATAATAAGAGCGCGGATTATATGTGTGCACGCCCTCCGCGTTGTGTACGAACCATTGAGGTAATACATACTATATACTTATTGCCTAAATGGTACGGACGCATAGTCTCCCACTCACGTGCATTGCACGTTAGATTCGCCAACAGAAATGCACAGGGATATAAAATAACACTGCAGATTTTTTTTATAACATCAATGATGGGACGAACAAGTCGTGCGCCTGATGGTAAGCGACACGCCTGTCCATACCAGTTACAGTGCCACTCAGAGCTTTAAATCGCAAAGATATGAGGGGCTCTCTCACTGCGCCTGTCACCCTGAGACATAGGTTTACAAGTCCCATGTGCATGTAATATCACCAGCACCCTTGCCCTTCAAAACCGCAGCATATTAATGCTGACATTAATGCTTGGCGGCAGAAATAGGTGAGGTGGCAGTACTTTCCTGGACGAAATCTTTCACAAGGAGCTGTACTGCTTCGAAGTATTTACACGAGTGTAAACCCAATAATAAGCCAAAACAGCATGCACATATAACATCGTATTAGAAACGTTTACAGTGTGTTATATTACGTACAAACAAATGGGTATGTATGATTGTGAACAAATAATTCTTATCTTTAAGATATTAAGAACCGTACGCTCAAACAGTTGATCCTTTAAAACTAACGAAATCGTTTGAGTGCATTTCACATCATGTAATGTATAGGTCCGTTACCTAAATGCTATGTAGTGCACCGAGACAACTTTTACGTCGTGAGGCAACCCCTGGCGCCTGCGTCTGCGCCAACGACGCGCCGGCATGCACTGTGCACCAGTTGTGTATTCGAAAAATTCTAAAAAAACATGTACTCGTATTTGACAAAAAACTTCGTCAAAATTTTGTTATTTTCAAAATCGGATTGCGTATATTATCTTCTAACACGGTTCTAGCCTGCAAAGTGTGTATATTTTTTAGTATATATGTCTATATATGAATATTTGTATACATATATTCATATATTTACGTATTATTTGACAATTTTTAATGCAATGTTTTTTATATTTCATTTTTGTTAATACATTGACACACTACGTCTCCCGCTCCGATTAGCTTTCCTCTAACTCAAAGGTTCAGCTGGAGAAGATCGCTCTTAGCGTTAAGACCGCCTTTGCCCACATTAGTTTTAAGTTGTTTATGTACAGTCGGTGCCACCACTTATGTATCCCCTATTTGTATAGCACTTAGTGATAATAGTGGATACTTAAGTGAGCACCGACTGTACTGTTCCTTAGTCTTGTGTATGTACACCTATTTATCTAACTAAAGTTGCGCTTTTACTTTGCTGCATTTTACTTCGCCGTCAGACCGAGCCCTTTGCCCTGAACCCCGTTGCAGTGGCGTTTTTTCGTAATTAAATGGGGTGTTAATAAACTGGGAGTCAATTTAACAGCAACACAATGTTGTGTGTTGAACGTTACTAAAAAGTAAAGTCAGTTATAACGTGACTGTGCTAAAAACCAAGTTAATGCGTAAAACGATTAATGTATCAACTTATATAAACGAAAAACAAATAACTTGCAACCGAAATGTAAAACATAATCATCAGTAGAGCATGACCACGCAAATAGGCAGGAAGCATTACACCAAGTTACAGCATGCTGGCAATTATTTATAACCTAGAAGCTACGTTATAGCACAAGCTTAGCCAAAGAAAGACTCGCGTAACTTCGAAAGCATGTTACGCAAAGAGGAAGTGTAAATGCGTTCGTTTGCAACGAATTACTTTGAGGTCAAGGATACGACAGTGTAATAATTATTTAATACTGTTTTAGTAATAGCTTACTTCCGATTAGGGCATGCAAAAACCGAATGATTTTGAAAATCGGTTGTTCCGGTTGCCCTGTTCGGTTTTTTCGGTGTTTTTCTGTTGTCTCCCAAATAATTTATCTATAATTAACTCTAATATTCTAAAATAAATATGCATGTTCAGGGACAAGCAATTTTTTTTATTTTTTAGTTTTTTTCAATTGACTTACAAATAAATGGACGACAGGTCTAATACAAAAACCACGAAAAAAATGTCCCAAGTCAACCTATTCGAAATTTAAATTGTTATGTCATCGCAGTATCGCGCTGTCCGTAGAACAAATGAAGACTAAAGCGGAGTGTCGCGCTCTGTATACGATTTTAGCGCCTTACAAGTGCGGACACTTTTTAGCGCGGACCCGACGTCCATATAATTGTACGTCAATGTTTTTTTCGGTCTGATTCTATGTAGTGTTACCAGCGTTAGGCTTGAAAATCGGACATAGGAATATAACTGTTGTTTAATTTCATGAACAGGTCACGTTTTAAATTCGGCAATACCCTGCGGATCAAAAAAGCTTTGTCTCTAAATTTGTTTCTCGCTAAAACCAAATTGTTTTGAAGCCTTACACTAACGACACAGTAAATTTATGAAAATGTTATTTATGCTAAGAAAATATTTTTTTAATAAAAAATAGTGACAGACATAGCATTATAAGAGGAATAAAAATAAAGTAGATGTTCTTGGCAGTCGTCTTCACAAAGTTTCAAATTCATCTAAGGGGCAATGTACCTATACGATTCTATAATAAGATTCCGATTGATATTCAAAATTTGCCATTGACAAAGGTTTAAAACTATTGTGAGAGAGGTTATTATACAAATGCTAGTAACTTGGAAGACAAAAATCCGTGGTAATGACCCGTTTGGCTCTTTCAGGTATTCCCGATCTAAGATGTTTACATTAAATATTGTAATGATAAATGTATTCAAATTTATATTTACAAAGAGTAACCCCTAGAGTTTCTAGCTCATTCTTCTCAGGAGAATCTGCCTTACGAATGAACAGTAGAATTTATAGACAAGACCAAAGTCATGATCAATGACCACATTGATCCGAGACCCATAGTCGTAAATGGCCAAAAAACCTTCTTGAAGTTATTTCCGAATACAATTATCTCGGGAAGATTCTGTAGTTAAGTAGAAACAATTCCGAGAAGGAAACCAGGAGGAGGATTCAGCTTGGATGGGCAGCGTCTGGGAAGATACGTCGAGTCTTCTCGTCACCTATACCACAAAATTGGAAATAAAGGTTTTCAACCATCGCCTCCTGCTTGTTATTATTTACAGACACGTGACGTGGACACTCACGATACGCTAGTCCACCAATTTAAAGTCGTTCAGCGAGCTATGGAACAGGCCATACTCGGAGTTTCTCTGAAGGATAAAATTCGTAATGACGTTATCCGACAGAGAACCAACGTCACCGACATAGCTCGAGCAATAACAAGCTGAAGTAGGCTGGTCATATCTGTCGAAGAACCGATAACCGATGAGGAAAACGAGTTCTAAAGTGGAAACCGCGAGGTGGAGTGACGATCTGCGAAAGATTGCTGGCGGGAAATGGATGCGACAAGCTGAGGACCGGGTGAAATGGCACACATCGGGGGAGGCCTATATCCTGCAATGGACTGCGATAGGCTGATGATGATGACCCAAAGGTTACCTGCACCACCTTGCGGACGCTGTCGCTGGTGGTCACGTACCTGAGTTCCTAGCATTTAGTTAGCATTTATTTATTATTATTAATCATGATACCATGATATTGTGAATTACGAATTTATGTTTTAATAGTTTTAAGATAAAACCGAAAATACCGAAAAACTCGGATTTTCCTCAGCTAAAGACAAGGTGCCAAAATGGATGGTCCGATTATCAATTAAAACATCGATAGGTAAGATTTGTACGCATAGGGCCTACGCATAGCCTTTTAAAAGACGATTAAGTTTTTAGTTTTAGAAGGAGTAGAGCTCCTTGTGTTATAGTTCGTCCAGGAAAGTACTGCTACCGTACCTACTTCTGTCGCCAAGCAGTAATATAGAGTGCTAGTGAAATTACAGGTTCATGAGATTTATACACAACAATTTTACAACTTAGGGTGACGGGCGCAGTGGCCCCCTAAGGTCTTTGCGATTTAAAACTCTGAGTGGCACTGCAACTGTTACGGACAGGCGAAGCTTACCATCAGGTGCACAATTTGTTCGTCCCGTCATTTGATATTATAAAAAATATTTAACACACATTTAATATAATTTGCACTTGCACTAAATACACTATCTATAACTTAATTTTACATAATTCTCGTTTGAAACAATATTCACATTTTATATAAAACTCTTTTTATATAACAACCATTTTATATATTGTCATATATGAAAAAGCAGCCAGAACCGAATTTATTTGCGTTTATGAACAAGTTTTAAGTCAATCTTATCTCAATAATAATTTACTTAGTTATGTAAACTGAGGTTCATGCCTTATAATTTTTATTTAAAAAAGAATTTTAGGGTTATTGATTGTTATCAAAAATTAAATTATGTAATGCAAATTATTACTCAACGTTCGTTATATTAAGTGCAATGTTACATGAACAAAAGTTTATATTAAATAAAACTATATTCAATGAGCTTTAGGTTAAAAATATTTAAATAATACATTACACAAATATACATTTTACCTTCTGCGTTATTATAATGTCACCCAAAACTCAAGCATTTTGTTATTTTTATTAACAATACATCCTGTTTATATTTAAACTTACTTACTAACTTACTTTATCAAACTCGTATCTTAAAGCACAAAGTTACTGAAATAAGAATACAAATTTTTGTAAGCTGATCTAATATCATATTTCCTTCATATTTACACATTGGCTTTATTTATTTATTTATTTAGTAAGGCTTACCAAGTAAACACATACAGATACGTTAAATATTTATAAAAACGAAAACATTTAAAACTAGTATTATGCATGCATTTAAATTATTATTTTGGAAGCACGAGAGTATGAATGACTGTCTATACATATATGACTCGATCAAATCAAGATTACATTCAACAATTTATGTACTTTAAACTACGCAAAAATTAGGTAAAAATTAAAATTAAAAAACAAAAAACTAAGCAAACCAAAAATAGCTAGATAGCTCGCTAAAGATTGTTAACTTCACAAGTAAAATATTTTTGGATTACATTCCTGAAGCCGTGATATTTATCACTAAAAATATCCAATTCACAATGTTGAAAAATCTCATTGTATTCTCTCATAGTGGAGTAAAGTGGAGACGTGTTACCATAATTGGTTTTCCTCAGTTCTATACCAAAAGGTTCGTAATTATGCAGCCTGGCTGATATTCTAGGTGTTTTTAAGTTTATTTGAGACAGAAGGAACGGACAATCTATATCGTTATTTAGTAATTTAAACAAAAAAATTACCTATTCTTAAACAAATGTATCCAAATTAACAACCTCGATAAGAAATTTAAAATAAATAGAAAGTTTTGCTAACTCTTTATAAGATACGAGTTTGAGAAAGTAAGACATCGCTTTGTCTCAAAAGCTCCACAATTTCCATTGGTCACCAAAATCAGAACAGGCAAAAGTTGTCATTGCGCAAACGACGTTACTCAAATATCGGCAAGAAACAGATGCGGTACAAGGTCGGAGTTGATGTTCCACATGTACTTGCCTAAGCACTGTGCTAACTACAACTTACATTTATCTACAGATGTTGAAAAACCAAACCTCGTTATTGTTCAACGGTCCTATGTGTTGTTGTGTTAGCTAGAAGTGGCTACCTCCACTGCGTTTTGTAACTTTGTGTTACTGCAATCACAGAATAATCACGTATTGAAGACCAATAATGGATATTCTATTCGTGTCTCAATCTGTGGATTGTTTGATGAGTTGTGGTAATTTGAAGACGAAATACATTTCAATATATTTCTCTCGTTATGTTTGAGAAGCTTCTCATTGTATTTGGAGTCCAAATTCAGTCTTGCTGCAAGAGACTCATTGGCAACAACACACTCGTGAAGATAAACCTACACAGCCTCACTCGCCGAACAGTTGCCATGGCGGACTGCCACGCGTGACGTAACACAGGGTTTCCCTAGTGTTGAGTGTGTGTGTGCGTTAACAGAGTGGTCTCTCTTACAGTATTTCTTGAGGAAACGCCTTGGAATGTGCATGGCCGAATTCCATCCGCTCCTTCCCGTCGCCTAGACATGGGTATTTTTATTGTTATGCCTTTGATATTCTTCCGATTCGCACAAAACGTTTTCATTAATTACAGAAATAGCTAAACGATGGAAACTTTGCCGTGTTCTCTATTTCTCGAAAGATACTGGATGTCTTTAGGTGGAGAGTGAAGCGAGTCGAACGTAAACCCCCATTGTCATTATTTTTACATTTATCTGGAAAAATTGGGGGCAAATTTATTTATTTATTCTTAGGAAAGTTTACAGCATTCTTTAATATTAATTTATAAACTAAATGTAAACTTATAAGCCTATTAAAAACCTCCACATATGAAAATCTAAATACAAAACATATGTTAACACTAATTGCTAATCCTACATACGCATACGCATATACACTTTAGTTAATTTAGTTTAAGTCTAATAATAATATTAACGACTTAAATATATACATATCCAACTATACTGTTTAATACATACATATATTCAACATAATAAGATTTATATACCTACTTATAATTTGAGCATACCCACCCACCATATCTAAAATATTTACCAGTTATTGCCTTTCAAAATAATTCAAACCCACAGTTCTCTTTATAGATGTAGTGCTAGACGCAAATAAATCAAAGTCATTATCGGTGCTATACTTGTTAAAGGTTTTACAGCTACGTACCATGAATGTATTTTGTCTGTAATTTGTGCGGACATTCGGTAAGTGAAGCAGAGGGCGCTGCCGCAAAGCCAGTGCGTTAGCACGAAGACCAATCATGGACAGCAATTCCGGACAGTCAATTTTACCATTTGCCAGTTTAGATAAGAGACAGATGTCATTTATTTCCCGACGCATTAACAGTGGCAAGAAGTGGTATCGCTTACATCGATGCTCATAACTCAGCGACTTTTGTTTGGCCCTGAAGTCAAGAAAACGCAGAAATCGCTTCTGTATCGACTCTATCCTATCAATATAAATACCATATTGCGGATTCCACACTTGGGACGCGTACTCGAGATGACTTCGCACGAAAGTGCAATATAGTACTTTAATTGTCTTCAAAGATTTTAAATCACTGGACATTCGCATCACGAACCCGAGGGCCCTAGAGGCCTTACCAGCAATATAATTGACATGATCCTCGAAAATTAGCCTGCTATCATGTATGACACCCAAATCTCTTATTTTATTAACTCTGGTCAAACTGTGACCCTGGAGGAAATAATTGGATCCTATTACGTTGGTCTTACGTGTGAATGTTATACAGAAACACTTTGCAACATTAAGATCTAACTTATTTAAGACACAGTATTGTTCAAACCGCAGAAGATCTAGTTGCAGATCATCGACATCCTCAGAACAGCCAATTATTTTAAGAATCTTCATGTCGTCTGCGAAAAGAATGGATTTAGAATTTAAAAAACATTTACCGATGTCCATTATAAAAATTATGAATAACAGCGGACCCAGAATTGATCCCTGGGGCACACCAGAAGACATTTCAGCCCACCGCGACGCGTATCCTCGCAAAACAACAGCCTGGTTACGATTGGCAATGTAGGAGGCGAACCAACGTAATAAATTTCCATGAATTCCCGCCGCATGGAGTTTGGATAGTAGCATGCAATGATCGATTCTATCAAAACACTTTGTTTAGTCTGTGTATACCACGTCAACTTGCGCTCCCTTTTCCATTCCATCGGCGATGTACTCATTGGCAATAATGAGGTTGGAGGATGTTGAGCGTTGTCTGAGAAAACCATGCTGCTCTTCACTAAAAGAACTACGTAAACTAGAGTACACATCCTGATGGATTAACCTTTCCAGTACTTTAGTAAACAGGCACAACCTGGATATTGGTCGATAATTCTCAACATTACTTTTATCGCCCTTTTTAAGTACTGGAGTAATGAAAGCAGACTTCCATATCCTAGCGACCAATCCTTCAGACAATGACCGCTTAAACAATATGCACAGTGGCGTCACCAAGCTTTCAATTTTATTTAGCCTATTCCTTACTACTTACCAAACCCTTGACCAGGCTAAGGGAAACGTATCTCCCATATAGTATTTCGTTTACCACGTTCAGTTTTTAATATATGTTGCTCTGATCCCTAAGTAAGTAGCTAAAGCAGTCGTGATATAAAAATCTGAAACAACGACGATCATCCAGTCCCGAGACAATATAGAAAAGTTAGTTTGTACACTGACCCGGCCGGGGATCGAACCTACCATACGACCTACAGTCACAAAATGCGTCTAGGAACAATAATGTACCTTTAGACTTTTGGTTACACTTAACCCAGTACCTACCGACTTTAGGAAAATACTTGATATATTATAGAAAAAAATTTGCTCCATGGACACATTATTTTATTTTTAAAAGTAAATAATATTGCATTCAAAGACTTTTAAAAAGTTCCTTGTCTCTTCTGGGAATCTGAGCGACTAAATGAGAAAAAAAATACAGCCTGTATATTTTGATGCCGACCGAAAAGGTCCATAATAAGGATTAATTAATTTAAAGTGACCTAGTATATTAAATAAAAGGAATACCAACCACCACTTTCTCTCCGCATCACATAGCATTAGCATCGAGTACCTAATTAATTACAATAATGCACGAACATAAATAAAATAATGACAAAATCCAGATCTTTAACTAAAACTAGCAATATACAACAGTTTACCGGGCTACGACCATAATATCTCCCACACAATCAAAATCTAACCAGGTTGTGGTAACGTGGAAGACACAACACAATTCTGATACAATGATATATTCATTTATATTTTGTGAAATTACTCCACTGGTTTGTTATAATTATTAATGCAAAGATCGAACACAAAGAAAAATACCTTCGATCTGACAGGACTCGAATCTGTGTCATACGAGGGCGCTCGCTCTACCAACTGAGCTACAGATCGAATTAGCTAGAATTAGCAGGACTTACGAATTTTTCTATTAGGTTTATTACAGACCTTTGTGCTCGGTTTTAACGGTTTTTTACCGTAGCGCCATCTGTGAGAAATCTTTATGTTTATATTTATAAACTTAAATTCGTCTCCATATTTCAGCGGAAGAATTCACGCGGTGTCGACAAAAGGATGCCAAACTCAACGACTGCCTAAAAGGCGCAGTCCCTGACGCTCTACGTAAAATGAAAAAAGGTAAGATGACGAGTCTAACTATCTGTATATGTATTTTATTCTGAATTTAAAATGGCGTATACTTGTTTTTTTTTTTTTTCTAAAAATACGCGGTGAAATCTTGGTTTGTTCTTTTTTTCGAAATGAAAAGAAAATCAATTTTAACTATAGCTATTACTTGGGCATTTTCAAGGCAAAAGTGAATAAACATTGCTCAGGTGCGCATGCTCCATCGTCGACCTCATTGTCACTTTCTATCAGGTGAGATGGAGATCAAACGCGCATTTACTTTTATTAAAAAAAAATCATTTCCAATATGCTGTTATCGGGAAAACCTAAGAACTCGAAAACTTATAATATCTTTCTATACTTTAACCAAAACAAATATATCAACATTATAATGTAAATGTACGCCTACGTCAACGAACCAACTTAAAAAACTGTGTAAATTTCCCTCTATTCCACTTAGTTCAACTATAAGTTCAATCAGTTGAACTAATCCGATACAAATATTCCAATTAGTTCAATTAGGTACAACTTTTCAAAAAGTTGAACTTATTGGACGAAATTCATCCTGTTAGTTCAACTTTCCAATTATTTAAATAGTTCAATGTATAACTAATAATATTCCTTATCGTCTTTATGTGTAGTAGGAGAACCAGGACATTATGTCTTCGTGCTGCTATCAATATCAGCACTCCCAATAGCTTAGACCCTACACTGAAGAAAATCAACATTAATAATAATAAATATTTATTGAGACAATACAATTGCATGGTATCTTAAAATTACGTAACATTATTACACAAGGAACATTTTAAGATGAGGTTGAACTATTGCGCCCGTTTTAAAAAAAAAACTGTATGATAAACGCTACGTGTTCCACTGGATTTAATTTACAAACATTATAATGCCAAACATTCTACGTGATAAAAGAATACAAGCAAAAGTATGACAGAGAAATAACAAAAACAATTTTAAAACTATGTGTGTGACAGGGTGTTTGCGTGTGTATGTTGCTTAACTGCCCATGAATAGCTTTACCAAGGTTGCTAAAGTTGCCTGAAAATGAGTAACCACTGAGTAACGTTAATCTCTCAATTCCGTGGCACAGGTATCGGATTGAAAACGTACTCTTAGTATAATAAAGTCACATATGATAATACTTGTATAATAAAGTCACATGTGATAATACTTGTATAATAAAGTCACATGTGATAATACTTCAAAAGGGCTTTTATCACAAGAATCATAAAAACAATAAGGAATACATGAAACAAAATATGTGTATGTGCAATTCATAGCTCTTCTATTCCATTTACGCGTAAAAAGGTATTGACTCGTTAACCTCTTAAAAGTTGGAATTAAGTACTTTTTGTTGAACGAGAAATTACTCCCTTACTTTTTTGTAATTATTAATACAAAGATAGAACCAACATGCCTTACAAATTTTCCCACATGTTTTTAACGATTTTTAACTTAAGAAGAATTAAGGATTTATATCACATTATATCACAAGTATCTATTAAACACGTGACCAGAAATCATAGAGTATATAAGCAATAGAGACGAAATGTCAATTAATTTGTTTGAAAATTATTCTGCCTAATTTATTACGGTGACAACTGCGCTCCGATTGGTCAGCCCGAATTCGAAACAATTGACGAGTGTCGTCAATTGTTTCACTTCAAATCGACCAGCTAATTTGAGCCTTGCTATAATGGACAAAAATTGCAAAATTACATATTTAATAACCGATGAAATGTGATTCCGTTTGTTTGGTAATTAGATGTTTTGCTGTTTTTCCCACACCACCGAATAGAACAGCACGGCTTTGTTAGATATATTATCTTTATTACAATAAATACAGAATATTTTTGGAATATACGGAGACGTACACACAGGTCAGTTGTTGGCGCTGCACTATTTCAGCTTTCTAATTTGTGATTTCAGTGCAAACGAGAGTTGATATTTAAAAGTGATATGAGGCCCATTTGCCTGATGAGTTGCCAGCGATGGTGACCCTCATTTCATCTCTATTTCTGGTTGTACACTCGATGCCAGAAATATACTTGTAAATAAATATAGTTGTTAAAAAATAGAATGAAAATTATAGTTAAAATAGTTTACAGCATATAATTTAACAAAACAGTTTAACAATCTTATAGTTAGCAGTTACTAGAATATTACATCGTTACATAATATGCAAAAGGCCACAGGGCGTGCGAAAATTAGTTTTCCTATGATTACGTTTACTGACGTTACTTTCTAATTTTAAGTACACACTTGTTTATTACGTTGGGTTTTACTTCGTGATCAATGACTCTACCATAGACCATCCTTTTTTTTCATAATTAGTCCTCTCTGTTTTCATTTACAAACTATATATTCATATCCCACTACAATAACAACAACAATTACAACTAATAACTATGAATGCTTATGTAGGTATACCGTCTCTGGGTGTGCCAGCGCTGGAGCCGTTGCTGGTGTCGAGCATAGACATCGGCGCAGGCGCTGGGCCAGTCGTCATCATGCAGAACTACCGCCGCATCAAGCTGCACGGTCTCACTGATTCCGTGCTCACCACTTACAAGTTTGTTGACACACATTTATATATGCGACGGAGCTCGTTATGTACCCACTAGAGATGTGCGCCGCGCCACCGTTGCCGATTTTAATCGGCGTAAAATCGACGTGGCGAAAATTAATTTTATTTATATTCGAAAATGTATCAGCTTTTGCTAATTTACTGTAGTTCCATTCAATTATTCCAAACAATTACAATTAAGCTGCCTCTAAATATTCATATGGCCTACATTTATTTCTCTCGTTTGATTTTAAGTTGGCGGTGTATTTGTGTGTCCATGGTACCCGCGATACAGAATTTGCCTAGAGCGGGGCTATGAGTGTGCACGTTATTCATTAATATTTAATTACGGACCCATATTACATGGAAATGACACACAACCTATTTAACCCGCTAGATGGCGCATGAATGCTAGTGCTGTTGCTGTTGAGGCTGTCAAGCTCCATAGTACATTACCTGCTAATTATCAAGTAAAAGTGTAAAAAACCTTGAAAAGGAATACAATGTTTTAGTGTTTTTCCTAACATCTGCCAAAATATATGCCACACCGATTTCACGCCGTCGCCGCCGGTCGAAAAACCATCATTCAATTTTACGATCGGCGCACGTCTCTACTTTCCGCACAAAACTTAGGATTGCTTTTCAACTAGTTAGTGCAGGAGTTACAGGTTTCGAAGATTTACTGTCTCCCAATTAGTAATAGAAGTATAGTATTAGTTAGTATTTTCTCTTGTATTTTTTTTTGTTATCTAGTGATGTGTAAAATGACGATTACTGTTTTACAGAGCGGATCTCAAGCACTACCGCCTGCGCACAGATTCGCACACGCCCAAGATGGAGTTCATCGCTGACTACGTGATGAAGGGCCGCATTCTCGTGTTGCCAATCCAGGGCAAGGGCATCGCTAACATCACCATGTGTAAGTACCTGTTTGAATTATCATTCATTTCGGTCTACAAATCATTTCGACATCATCGACCGCCAATGGATAACGTTTTATTAAACTTTGACTGCCTTAATGCCTAGCCTACAACTACGGAAACCTATTTTGGAAAGTTTCGAAAGTCTCGTTCTTCCTGAACTTTTCCAAACAGCACCGAGTCTCGATTTTTTTCAGTAACGCGGTGATGTAGTGAGACCGAAACCCCTAACTAGAGCTTTAAAAATTATGTAATTTTTTTCTAGTGAACCTGGTAGTAAAACACGATCTGATAGGCGAGCCGGTCGTCCGTGACGGACAAACATACATGCACATCAAGGAGTACCGCGTCAAATTTGTGCCGCAACGCGTGCTGCTCTATTTCACCAATCTCTTCAACGGGGACAAGAGGCTTGGTGACCAGATGAATGCGTAAGTGATTTCATATCGTTCTTGTTTCCTAAACCAGACGAAAGTAACGATCATTGTAGTTTTTTTTTTTTTATAATCGGTAACGGAACGAACAAGTCATGTGTCTAATAGTAAGCTACGCGCGTGTCCACAACTGCTGCACGTGCTACTCAGAGCTTTAAATCTGAAGGGCACTGTCACTGCGCCCGCCACCCTGAGTAATGCTCATATTACTTCTTGGCGGCAGAACTAGACAAGGTAGCAGTACTTCCACCAAACACCAAAGTTTCGGGCCCCTGAGTTTAGTGTCTGATATTGCAGTGCCCTTCGCTTACAGTGCCTGAGATTGTCGCTATCTTTTTTTGCATCTAGCCCGCGCTGCACCATTGGACATACATTCTGATCGCAGCCGCTAGCGTCATCAGCCAAACAAGTGATATTACTGTATATTTTTGAAGAACCACTTGAGGATAACGTTTTCTTTTGTGATATACCTCCTCCATGAAAATGTTTTCATTATGGTTCACAAAATAAACTTATACTTACATACCTGTGCTCCTCACATGTTATTGAATATAGTTTCATTTGTGAGTAAGTTTGGTGTCCATACTAGGATTAGCCTGTGTCATAGAGCACTAAGCATTCCCCCTCTAAGCAACCGTAACAGAAGACTAAAGGATACGTGTACTTAAACAATAACAAAGTAAAAGCAAAAATGAAAATTAACTGTTACTCATTTTCGTTTCCCATGAGGTATGTGAATTATGAAGAAACCGAGATAGATTTTCTGAGAATACAGCCAAGTTAACCAAAAAGTCTGTTACCTATGGTCACGTCTATGGTCATTTAAAAAAGCATTGTAGGAACAGAAAGGCGAGTTTTGTTATCCAAGGAAGTAACCTTACCTAATTCTGCCGCCAAGCAGTAATGTGAGCATTACTGCATTCCTGTTTGAAAGGTGCTGGTGAAATCATAGACACATGAGACTTACAAATTTATGTCTCAGGGTGACGGGCGCAGTGGCAGTGCCCCTAAGATCCTTGAGATTTAAAGCTCTGAGGGGAATTGCAACTGTTATGGACAGGCATGTCGCTTACCATAACTTGTTCGTCCCGTCACTTGGGGACACAAAATATCACGAGAAACGCCCAGAAAAACTGAATCGTAAAGATATCGCGTTTCATCGGTTACCTATATAGTCCTTGCCATTTTTTATTGTCTGCCCCAAAATTGTATCATCAAAACATGAGTTTATTTCCAGATTTTTTGTGTTTCTTGGTCCAATTTTGTACAATAAATTAAACGCCAAACTGGCCATATATTATTTTTGTTATATAAAGGTTAAGATAATTCTCCAAGAATTCCTTGAAAATATGTCCTAAGAAAATATAGAGAATTTATTAACTATCCCAAAACAAATATAAAATATAAAGGTATATGATTTACATTTCATTGTTTAATTATTATTATTATTTTGTTTATATTTCAATAATTTTTTTGTTTATAATTTAATCATCATATATTCACCTGTATAATTAGTATTTTTTACCTGAAATACAGGATTCTCGTATTTCAGGTATATGTGTTATATTTTATATTTATTCGCATAATTAGTTTAGTTATTCATTTGTACAATACGTTATTCAATAAACAATTTTATTATTTATTTATTTATTTTCCAGAAATAACGTTAGCTCGAATTTTCATAACTTCGAAAGTAATTTTGAGAGGAAAATGTTTTTTCTTTTAAACCTAACTTAACCTAACCTAATCGTGTCTTTGCTATAAACATCCAAAATATCCTGAAAGAATAACGGTTTCGTTATAATTCCGTCTTCGGTGTAATGAAAATTCGAAGAAACGTTATTTCGGCAAAATAAAAATTCGAGTTTTTGATAGGTTATACCCATTTCATCATGATAATGCCAAACTGCACACATTTTTACAAAGCGTCAAAAACAATTGAAGAATGGAGTTAGGTTGGAATATATTACCTCACCGTATTTGCCAGATGTAGTCGTTCGGTCTTTACACAATTCTTTGCATAGACAACTTTAATAACGAAAAGACCATAAAACGACTCTTTGTAGCTGTACTTTATAAGACAAGAACTTTTATATAAGGGAAATTCCAAAATTACTCGAAAGATTGTAAATCAACATGGCCAATAGATGATTCAAGTTTTTTTTTAAATATTTTTAAATGTTTTTATTTATACTTTGATACAGCATGGACTTTTTAACCGACTTAAAAAAAGAGGAGGTTCTCAATTCGCCTGAATTGTTTTTGTATGTATGTTACGCGATAACTTGTGAACCGAATTTGATGATTCCTGGAAAGAGGGTACTTCAGCAGTGGTCCCATTTATATTGGAAGAACATATTCCGGCTCTGAGGGTGGCAAATTAGAGGATGAATCCGGTTTCGTACTCTTTCCGGTAACCAATTTCAATAAAACTTGGCAATAAATGTAATTCCACGCTCTTTTGAGGTCGGTTTTTTAGCACTTTGTACAGAGATTATTGGCTAACTCATTACATTATTCACGAACGTGTCTTGTTTCAGTTTCCTAAACGAGAACTCCGAGCTGGTGTTCAACGAGCTGAAGGATTCGTACGAGAAGAGCCTTAGCTCCGTGTTCCAGGACGTCAGCAACAAGATCTTCGACAAAGTTCCCATGAACAAAATTTTCCTTGAAGACTAACATGTCCGACTGGCAAGTGTTTGAACGCGATTGAGGTGCAGATAGGATGCGAAACTTTCGGAAGAATGTATGCGCAAGGCAAAAGTGAAAAAATCTATTTTTTTTTATTACTGTACATACAGGTGGAACAAACAGTTACCCAGCAGTTTTTAACACTTGCCATAGTACAGTTATGTGATATTAATAATAAAAACTTTTTACAGTACCGGCACGCTATGATGGCCGTTTTGACAGATTACAATAATCAGATCTCTATTCATTGTCGATAAAAATATAATCAAATGCGAGTCGCATCTATAAGTTTTTAGATTTATAACTGGAATTGCAAGGGCTGGCTGATTAAAAAGTTTTAATGAAACGAAAATAAAAATGCTTGCTTAATATCGTCTTAAAATCGTCAATTCGAAACTGCTTTATTTTGCATTGAGCTTTGACGCGAGTTTGCCCGAGGTAGAAGTCGTGCTGGTCAGCGATCCCATAAGTAACGAACGTATTAGATTTCATTTTTTTTATTTCGAATAACAAATGTCGAGTTGTGTCGTAAAATTATACATTCCATAAATTGTAATGCTCGTCGCTATTGACCACAATTTACAGCAATTAGCTCCTTCGACGTAGTTATGAATTAATACGAAACTTGATGAGCGGACAAACGTCAAAATGGTCATCATAGCGTGCCGGTTAGTTAAGTACTATACTTAGATTATATATTTTAGAGCTACTAGTTTTCCCGTAAAATTTTAGTGAAGGAATTCTATGAAAAGTACACTACAAATTAACTATATCTACTGACGTCCTTGTCATAAATAACGTAATCGAAACCTTTATCGAAATTGAGTTATTAACATATTATCTGGAATCAGCGAAACGAAATCTCCTACCCCCTACAAGTTATTTTTTAATCTCTTATTTAGTTTGTTTTATTATTAAGCAAAATAAGTGTAATAGAAATTTTTCAAAGAAAAAAATGAACTAGGTGCCCTTATCTCCTCAGACGTTACCAAATTGCAAATGAGGTGTTTATGATTGAGAGCAGTGTAAGTACTATAGTCGAGCCAAGATAACATCCTCTTTTTGACAGAGGATAATATCCTCTTTATGAACGGCGATAGAACGTAACTTAACAATAATTGTCCAAATAGAAAACGAATAATTATACGATTTATCTCCACCAACAACGACTACTTTTGTAAATGTGTTACATATAACACATAATTTAACTTAATATCTACATTAAAGTAGAGATAGTCTGTATTTATGATATACGTCATTGATACGGTTATGTTCTATAGTTTTTTTTTAAACCTAGTGATGTTCCCGCAAGCAACAAGATAAGTTATCTTATTAAAAAAATTATGACGTAGTATGGTTGTTACGGTAGAAATATCCCAAGAAATTAGGCAAAAATTTTACCATTAACGAAAATTTATGCAATGAAATACAATAAATGCTTAATGTCAAATCAATTATTGCAGACATCGTTCATAAGATTACTTACTCGTGTTATTTACAAATATATGTTAATTTTGCCGACAAAAATAATAACAAATTATTTAAGTAACCAGAAAATTCTCAAAAAAAAGGGTAAAGTAAAAAAATTATTTGCTAACAAAGTATGTTGCACTTACTGCATATTCTGCCGTCCATTAACGAAAATGCGACTAAGTGACAAATGGTTAAAAATCCGTTTTAAATAGCAAAAGACAGAACACAAAATTCTCTTTTAAAAACATTTAAAATTATTTGACGTGCTCGGCTTATCGGAACTTACCCTAACGATGCATAGCTGAAATATCATAAAACAATTTGAATATTCTAAAACTGGGTTATGGCTTTTTATGACATCTCAAAAAAATACTTTGTCGCTTTAGCCCCGTTTTAGTTATTAATATTTTAAACCTAACACTAGCTTAAGTATTTTTCTTTCTAACAAATATTATGGATGAATGTAAGTCTGAAATAAATGGATTATTATTATTATTATTAGTTAGTAGACGGCAGTATTACATATTGCACATCAGTACGAGTGCGACAGCCTAGTATGCGTCTTGTTGTTTGTTGTTTCTGTTCCCTGATCTCGGGCCCAGACGGGTATGAATACTATACTAAATGCCTATAATATATTAGTAACTAGTACCATACTAGTATTAATGATACTAATTAAAGTAGATGTGCTACGACTCTAAAACTATCTGTTAAAAAGAGGGTGCTATCTTGGCTATACGAATCTTGAGTAAGACTGTAAAAACCTGATTCCCTTATAATTTTGGTGGTAGTGTACACGAGGCAAGACTACATTAGAGTAAGTGTGAGGTTTTGTATTTATTAAAAATGCTTTAATTAGGTGTTTCACATAAAAATATAACTTTAAGGAATCCTCATGCTTTTTTATTCTCTTTAGAGACAAGTTATTGTTGAAAATTCTTCGGAGTAGTACCCC
This sequence comes from Hyposmocoma kahamanoa, assembly GCF_003589595.1. Lineage (NCBI taxonomy): Eukaryota > Metazoa > Arthropoda > Insecta > Lepidoptera > Cosmopterigidae > Hyposmocoma > Hyposmocoma kahamanoa. The sequence continues at coordinate 7,844,514 of NW_020653575.1, read as the reverse complement.
TGTTTACGTTGCGACAAACGTTTTGTAGAGAACGTGTTGCGCCATCTGTGAGCGCTTGACCACACCACTGGTATCCATTAGGATCTTATGGTCTTTAGGACTGGGGTTACTTAAGGACCACGAGCACTTATACCGGTTGTCTTTCATTCAAATCAACATCAAGGGGATCTCGTCCATCCAAACAACGCCTTTGCTTTAAGAAGAATGATTCGCAAAATGCTTCGTTTATGATAACCACTGCAAACGTATTTCGTATTAGTACTAATGTGAACTGCTAGATGGCACTGTAATCAATTATGTTTTAGGTAAGACTATGGCGCAATTTATTTAAAGTTAAAAGACAGGTGATGGATATGTCGTCAGTCTATGTGAAAAAATACACTGTATTGAAATATGGATAATGTGTAAACACATTTATGTTAACTGCGTCTCCGCCACCTCCAGTTTCGTATAAACTGCGCCTTAGGAAGAACATCAAATACGTACAGATCCCCACAAGAAGAACATAGATCACACAGCCCAAAAGTACACCACTCCATACATGCGCGTGGCAATCTTGCATCATAATTACTTTTTAGACATTGGTAGGATTAATGGCGCCTGAAACGAAGAAACATTTCGTCATTAACTTCAATGTTATCGTCTATCTAAACCAACAAGAACTACACACAACCTTGAGGTGCCCGTGCACAGTAAATAGTATAAAAGTTTGAATTCAGTAAGACGTATGGTCGGATTGAAAGTAAACAGAATAAGAGTCGAATTTTAGCAGCGTGCGACGCGCGTTCGTGAAGCGACTGCATCGATGCAAACGCGCGATTGCGTCGATGCAATCACCTCTGAATCCGAAGTGTAGCGATGTAATCACGCGTTTGTATCGATGCAGTCGTGCGCTAGCATCGCTGCTTAAAATGGCGCGTGTGTGTAAAGGTAGATGACTAGGGAATGCTTCGCTACTGCATCGCCTTCTGTAACAGCTCTAACAGCTCTATTCATGCACCATCTTCAAATTCTCAATAGTAAAACTAAGCAAAGGCAAAAATTTGTGTTACCCAAGTAAGTTTAATTTATTTATGCCTTTGAATTGGAAGAAATACCGAATGATTGTAGAGTTTAATATTAAGAAAGATAATCAATTTCAGCGATTGTATTTTCCAAATTAAAATGAGGAAAGGGGCCAAGATGAGAAGAAGACTTGAGTGGTAGATAGTTCTCGGGGAGCGTGTTGGGAAAGTTCCAGATAGTTAACATTATAATGTCCTGAAGACAAATTATAATGTCTATGACAAATAATATAGTTTTATCCTGTGCGTTTTATTTCTCTATTTAACCAATAATGTGATGATGTGGCGAATGTGTTTTTTCAAACATACCAACGTTTCCGCCCCTTACAGGTCCCATGGTCGTTATGACTTTACTAATTCGTATGTTATTTGAGAAGACAAATTAAACAACTAGTCTAGATATAGAGGTGTGGACGTTCCTTTGGATAACCATTCGGATGTTAATGAGATTCAGAAATTCCGTTACTTGCGATCAGTACTGAGCGGTAGTGCATTACAAGTAAATAGTGCATTACAATTTACAGAATTTACACTCTGAGCGTAAACAATGGCGCCAAACCTGTTCACTATCGGCTGATGAGTTGGACTTATTCGCTCAGTTGCAGTTACTCCCGAACGAATACGATAACTTACTTAAAAATGAGCCTATTCGGTCAAAAAATAAGCAATATAATCGAATTTCCAGCCTTGTTTCTAGACGAACACAAAGTAATTAGAGTCGGTGGTAGACTCTGCAGAATCACTAAGTTCCCTAAGATTTAGGTACCTGATAGTAATTCTATTATTGTTTTTACTAGTCTTTTCTTTGTCTTTACCTTCAATCCTTCATCATCATCCGCATTAAGGTTCTTACTGAAATATAAGCGGCGAAAATTATGATTATAAAGAACGCAGTTTCCCAAAAGTGATTAAGGAGCGCCATTTGGCCCCCAGTTGATTCGTCATCCGCCCCCATGTTGCTCGCGTCCCTCTGTCAATCAGTCTGATCAGTTAATGATATTCTCTAACCGAGGATTCCAAAAGATTGTGAAGAAAAATATAAAGTTGAAAGGAAACATCCAGTTTATGATTATCTCATTTTGTGTTTTTTTTAGTTTACTGTGACAATTTTTTGACATGTTTGTGATCAGAAGCAATGAGCTTAATAAAAAATTTTTTCCAACTTCAGATACAAGAAGTTTTGCTAAATATACTATGAAAATAGTCTATGGATGGCAGTTGAAATTAATTCACAGAATCCAGTATTTATGTAAACTGAAACCTTAATGTGAATTCAATATGGAAACGACACTTTGTGAAAATATTTGTTAAATACCTAGCTAACTACTTGTTTCGGAAGGTTTTAGAGTACGTAACATATCGGAGCGGGGCCAAGGTGAGACAAAGGGGTAGAAGTTCCTTCTGCAAAGGAACAAGTTCTGGAGATGCATAATTTTTGAAGTATACATTTTTATGTTTTGAGTTGTTTAATACAACATAGTGAAACGGTGAAAAGTGGGGTTTTAGCGCCCCAGGTTTCCAGAAAAATAAAATTCAGTATATGGTTTCACCAGTATTGAAATAGAATTTTTTACAAAAATGCTCATGGGTAGGTATGTCGGATAATTCGCTCAGCGATGGCACGCGATGAGACACTGGCTTAATTTACGAAGCACTCGCGAATGACGTCACCGCACGCTAGTCACGGGCTCAGTGGGACGCACTGTTTTGAGGCGGCTAGGTTGCCGTGACCACAGTGACGTGGATAAGGTAGACCCGCGACGAGAGTAGGCTCGGGGCGAAGGTAACAGATGTAGCCCGGTGGTACGGCTCCAAGTCTGGGGTAGCTTTACACAAATTATTGATTAACTCAGCAGCACAGTAATGAGACGAGAAAAAGAAGAGACCAGGGGCGGGGGACCTATTTATAGGCGAACCCCCTCTGTGAAATTTGAGTCTTTTCGAAACACGTTACCAAATATGGTCATGGACAAGAGTATTTCGACCATTAGAAGGTCAAATCTCAATCATAGATGTTTACATGAAGAACTTGTAATACAAATAGTGAGTAACCGATCGATACGTTATTTTCCTAAAAAGACTTAGGCTCAACTCATACTGGCGTAGCGTCGCGACGCGTCATGATTTTCGCCTATAGCGGTGTAGTTGAAAAACAGGACGCGACGCGACGCTTCGACTATAACACCCAGAAAAATCTCCCTGTGTAATTTTGGATTAATATAGAATTAATTAATATCTTTACGTAAATAAATAGACAAGATAAACAATTAGCACAGAGTCAAACAAAACCTACCCACGCTAAAATTATCAAAAATTAAATGTTAAAAATAGTGAGGGTACTTACGTACTTTGTTTTGGTTGTGTCAAACCTAACAAAACAGTGAATGAAGCAAAATTCTAGTTTTAATGTTTTATATACGCAGTTTAAGTGAATAACTGCTACAATAGGTCGCAGAGTTGAATGAGGTTCTAGTGGAGTCCGTACAGAGTCCTTTAGACTCGCAACAGTAAATTTCATAGAAGTACTTCCATCGGAAAGAGTTAGCGAAACTGACTCTGCGAGTTGTGTCAGCTATGTCATTACGTCATGCACTAATTTTAACTTACTTTACATATGTAGGTATAGAGACAACCTGCCCAGAAGGAAAGCGATTTGTGATATTTTAAACCACAATTTTCCTACAATGCATCATTCCCACTAATTTAATATGAATTATAACTAAATTAAGGTTACTTGGGGTGCGGAAAACGGGATGAAAAAAGAAAGATGAAAGATAGAGAACATTCGCTCGCTATGGAAAGCAAACAACTCACTCATCTGACCTACCTCATTTCCCGACTGGCTTACTCCGCTAAGCCCTCTCGCTAAAGAAGGCAAACGACTCC